>NC_071286.1:72561335-72613326 GCF_943735745.2 Anopheles bellator | reverse complement strand
TTATACTCTATAGTCCACTTAAACCTTTGTTTGCTACACTTTACTTCGAATATCATTTCCGGTTTCCGGATTGTAGGGTAATTAAATTGGAATTCCAATCGGAGACCGTGCAAAACGCTTTTATACCTGCTCTAATTTAGCAACCTACTGCAATTCTCAACGACTAGAAACTCCTGTTTCGTTGGATCCCGCTGCTGGTGAAAGTTGTTTTCATTTGGTGAAATGGAGCGAAACCTCTCGAGAAGCCCCTTCAGTAGCTTTCCAGAGCACATTGCGCCATCATCAGGCCGACCTGGAGCCTGGTGATCTGGACTGGAGCGGAATTCAATTTCACAGATAAGGATAAACTTTCCACCTCGGCCACCGATAATGGGCCGGGATAGTTTACAAGTTTTGTAATATTTTTCTGCTCAACCATGGCCACATCTAAGCGATGGTTCCGCCAGCGGAACAACTTTGTGCGCTCCACCAACTAATCAGATCCCCAAACCTTTGCAGCTAATTGGCAATTTGATACAGAATAGAAACCGAAATGAATTGAAACTTTGCCGTAGCACGAAAGGTTTCGCTTGGGTGCGGTCCTTCGTGCCCATCGTGCCAGATGCAGGCAGCAGAGAATAGCGTTTGCTATTCATCAACGGAACACCGGTACCGGCGTTGATCGGCAGCTCTGGTGACCTGGTTCTGGGTGAAAAACCTGCACAAAAGTGCCTGCTCACACCTTCCGCGAAGGATCCTGCGTGCCGAAATCGAACCGAAACATCATTTCTGATTCGCCCCCTCTCAAAGGTCCGGCGACCGAAGCGACCACACCCAGCCAATCGAGCTTTGGCAGCTGCTCCGGCCAAGTGTTGCGGCAAGTTTTCAACAACAAAACAACACACTAAACCCTCGGATGGCTCTCGTCCGAGGACGGGTGGATAAGCCGCCATCGCCGGGCGGGCCACTTAAAATTGGCTGAGTTCAACAGAGAGACAGAGAGAATGGCCACCATGAAATGGGCGGATAGAATTGGATAAAGATTTTGTTTGGCATCATTGTTGGGCGAGGGGCTAAAAAAACGATCCCTTGCCAAAGTTTTCATTATCTGTTCCGAAAGTGGTGTTTGAGTTTGAGTCTCACTAGATGAAGAAGGATCGTAGGACCTTCACAGTTGATTATCGCACACGGTTGATTTGTTGGAAGGCCCGCCCCGAACAAAGGAGCAACATTTGTGGGGCTTTATTTGAAAAACAATGTCAAATTCGAGGTCGAGTTTCATTTACTCACGAGCACGGAACTTGCCCTCAGATTCGAGCATAGTGTTTGTCGGGTTTTACTCATGTTACAGTTGCGAGGTCGGTCTTTCAGCCGAACTCTGGGATCAAATTTACTAATCGAATGAAAGCTCGAAGATCGATCGCAGGAACACCGGCGTCGGATAGTTTGGTAGACTTTTCTCATCAATTCTCAGCACAAGTGCTAGAAACACAAGTCCTCCGAACGGGGGACGTACGGGTTTTTATTGTCGACCCAACTCACGAAGTGTTGCTCCCGGAAACGTACCGAAAAACCAACACCGACTTCCCGGGAGGGGCGGCCCGTGTTTCAGGGAACAAACTTTGAGTGCTGCACACTGAGGCAGCGCAGAAAGGATGCTAAATTGAATTATTCGGAGAATCTCAGCTCGCGTGGCGTGCCTGCTACTCGATAGACTTCCAGACAGAGTGCACCGCCAATGATCAACAGTCACCATCGGAGAGTCAGGTCACCAGCGCCAGAGAGAGAGAGAGAGAGAGAGGTACTTGACACGTCTTTCTTCCAGCAACGGTAAGAATTTTCCTCGTAACGCTCGAAGCCACACGCAGAACACTCTTCATGAATCCTTTACCAATGGCTGACGGGTAAATCGATTGGTAAAAACTTTTATCAAACTTTCCTTGTGCCGAGGACTCTTCGTCTGTTTAATGAGAGGAATCGGTTCTAAAATTGAATGATTGGAGCTTTCAGCTCAAATCAAGTAGCCTTTGACCCTGGGCGTCGAAATTTGAGCTCACCTTCATACATCTTTCCGATCCGCCGTCCGACAAATAAATTAGTTTCAATAAGCTATAAACCATCTAAGGCTGGAGCAACTTTACACGTTCTCCGGTGTCGGTGAAAAGTTCTGCCAAAGGATTACCTTTCATCCGCAGCCATTACGGGCCGACTGCTCAAAAAACCCCCCCAAAAGGCAGGGAAGTGTCAGTAATAAACCGAAAGGCAAAAGGACGGAGAATCGAACCTCGGTCTTTCGGGGTGGAAATTAAAATTTCCTCCCAATGGCAAAGGACGAAGGAGCATTAAAAGTTCAATGAAACGAAGAAAGTTTTTAGCACCTTATTTCGAGCAAAAAAAAAAAGAGAGAAGAGAATCTCCGGTCCCTTAGCGAAGACGAACCTTCTTTCATGGCAGCCGACCAGTTTCAAGCGGTTGCGGTTTGCCCCATCGAACCACATTCATCATGCTGCCCGGGGGCACTCCGGAGTTGATTCCCCGGTCCACCCCAGTCGCCGAGCACTCCGTCCGTCTTGTGGAAATCTTGGAAGTCATCCATCGACCGGTCGGGCGTCCCACATTCAGCGCACGTTCGGCTGGCACCTGTTCTGTGACAATATTTGAACGGCGGTCGTACGGTCCAGTAGCTGGAGGGCTATTTTTCTTCCAGTTTCGATCATATTCCATTAGCGATCGAGCCACCGCCAGCCACCTGGCCCCTTGTCCCTCCACGGCTACTCGGCTCGGTGAAGCAATCATTCCGACGGCGACACTCTGCGGCAGTCGCCTGAGGTGCACTCGCAGTCAACCTCAAACGCCATCAATCGATTCTGCCAACCTCATCGAGCGCGCACTGGTCACTTTCCTTTCACCGAGCTTCAAGATGTTACCGCTCTCGGTGACTGGGTGGTCCTTCGAGAGCACGATTCATCTTAGCGGCATTGGAGGACGGGGCAACCTGAAGGTGAAGGTGTTTGAGCGAAGAAATATGTCGCAAATAAAAATCTACTTGAGCACAAACATTGACTCTGTAATAGAATAATCCAACGTCATTCGGGGACCCTCTTCGTGGTCGGATGGCCCACTCATGAAGACGAAGAACGAGGAGGACATCGAAACGATGTCGAGCAGACTAATGCTCCCCTGGACCGGCCCAACAGTGCCATCTTTAGCGCCGGTCATCCTAGTCCTGGCGATATCTGCTTTATTCCTCCATTATGGACCTATCAAAAGTCAATGATCCTCGGTGCCAGACGCCCGACGGAGCGAGCGGGAACGAGAGTGAGCGAGGGGAGCCAATTCTTCTTATCCCATCCTTGAGTCGGCTGTGGTCGCCCCCCCGTTGGCGGCATGATTTATTTACGCTTTAATTTAGGCTGCATAAATAATTCAATATGCTCGCTCTCGCAAGCCGGTTGTTTGGTATTTTGTTGAATGAACTACTCTGAAATATGTATGCGCGCTCACGGAGCCATTTAATTGGGTGTCTCTAGCCCCGAGAAGGGACGGTATCTGTGCTATCAAAAAAAGATAATGCCGTCTGCAAGGACTATGTATCTATTTTTGATTACTTTGAAGATTTGTTGGAACTTCTTTCGGGTAGACCAACTTCAACTTAGCAACCATTGCTAGAGTTATATAGTTCACCGAGTAGGATCTAGTCTTCGCGGAGCCTCCGGAAGCCTCCCAAACAACCGAGCTGTCAGTTTAACCATCAAAGCCTACACTGATTTTCTTTCGACAATTCCACCAACTCCATTGCGTATTCCATTTCTAATCCATTCCTCTGTCTTTCTTTCGTTTTAGCACCGAATCCGAAGCCTCGGGCTGGTAGCGCTCTCGCTAGCCGTAATCGTGCACTTCCGGTTGACACTTCCACGGCCCGCCACCCTCTTCTCCACGGCCGACAACCCGACGGCCAAGAGTGGCTCACTGTGGACCCGGTTTCTGACCTTCTCCTTCCTGCCGGTGGTGAACTTCAAGCTCCTGGTGCTGCCGGACGTGCTGAGCTTCGACTGGGGCATGGATGCGATCCCTCGCATCAGTTCCGCGTTCGACCAGCAGATGGCGCTCGCGGTGGCGTTCTATCTGGCGCTCGCGTACGCCCTGTGGAGCGGTGGCCGGGCGTTGCTGCGGCCATCGCCGGGCGCATCGACTACTGGAGATAGTGTCGGTGACGTCGGTAGCTGCGTCAGTACCTTCAATCGGAAGCTAGCTAGCAAACTGAACCTACACCGGCTTCGCACCGCGGGTGATCCGGCGGCCGATGTGACTCCGGTCGTGGCCGAGGTAGTCCTGAGACACTCGGCGTCGAGGGGTGCGCCACGCAAGGCGCTGGCATCGCCGTGCACGCTCTGCAAACACGACGCCGGGCTGCGGCACTCCAGCCCCTGCCGGACGCTGCACAACAACAACGGCATGTCGTCCATCATCTGCGGCTGTGCGTACGGGCCAACGGCGGCGGCGTACAAATATTTATCACTATCGCCTTCGACACTGTCCAATTATTTCTGCCGCCTGGTGGCCCCGAGCCCCGACGCCCCAAGTCCGGAGCCCAAAAGGGGCGGCCGGGTCGGCGGGGCGTACGGCAACAACAATAACAACGACAGTGCCAGCATCAACTTCAACCAGGGCTTCCCGGCACCGGTCGGCAAGAAGTTCGTCTGCCACTGGCCGCTGACACTTTCCGGTGACGTCATCGGTGGCGCTCGAGATAAGCAGACGTTCCCGTTCGCGCTGCTCCCACCTTCCAACCCGGGGGGCGGGGCCGGGTCCTCTAGGACCCCCTCGCTCTCCTCTTCCACCTCATTCACTTCTTCCTCATCCTCCTCCTCCTCATCTTCCTCCTCCGCGTCGAGTTCGTGCGCATCTTCCGTGCGGGGCGACGGTCCGGATGCTTCCATGGACGAGGGTCCGGATGGGGCGGACGGTGGTGGTATCGGGGCCGCCGGAGCGCTCCTGATGTCGATCGCACTGCTAACGCTTCCGTTTCTGCCCGCCACCAACCTGCTGTTCTACGTGGGTTTCGTCGTGGCCGAACGGGTCCTGTATCTGCCGAGCGCCGGCTTCTGTCTGCTGATCGGGCTCGGTGTAAGCGGCCTGATTGATGGCACCGGAAACGGGCCCGTCCCCCCGCCCCAGACCCCCGGGCCAGGCCGGCCACGGAAGGCGCATCGGTGCCATCGGCGCGTCGTTGGTGCGTTGCTTCCGGCTACGGTGCGGAACCGTTTCGTGGCCCTCGGGCACCTCGTCGGTAGTGCGTGGGAAGGCACGGTGAAGACCGTGGTGGGTGTGACCGTGAATTCACAGTGCAGTGCGGATGGTGGTGATGTGGCCGCGGGCACCAAGCGGCCAACCGGGGTCGGGTTGAGTGCTCGCTTCACCAAACACGGTGGCGGCGGCGGCGGCGGCGGGGCTGGGTTGAGCAAAACACGTCACATAGCACCCGCACCCGGAAGTGGTCGCCAGCGACACGCAAAAGCCCCGCCCACCGATCGGTGCCGGAAGGCCGTGCTGGCGTGTGTCGGATTACTGCTCCTGGCGTACAGTGCGAAAACGGTGCGCCGGAACCGGGACTGGTCCGACGAGGAGAGCCTCTTCCGCAGCGCGATCGCCGTCAACCCTCCCAAAGGTAAGCGGCTCACTGGCCATTTGCATTGTATAGATCCTCGCAAGTCACTAACGCCCTGCAGTTCGGCTCCAGTTTTTATGTGCAAAACGGTAAAAATCGGTGCCCTTTTCTAGAACCACATACACGGATACAAATGGAACCGGAAGCGCAGATAAAATGTTAACACTTTTTTGCCTGGCGGTGCACCGACCTCAATCCACAGAGTGCCAGAGGCGCCTAGGGTTCGGCCCACTCGGGAGCCAACTCAATGTCATTGACATAAGCATTTTACGAGAGTTTAAAGTGTTTCGACGAGCGCTCCACCATATTTATGGCCTTTAACCAGCGTTCGACGCCCCGACTTTGGGGGGGGTTTAAAAAATTTACTGTCATCCACCCACTGGTGGTGCCCCCAGACCTTGGGTGCCCTTCGCGGAGCAGCGTCAGGACGCGAGGATAAACAACGAGAACAGACATTCTAGCGCAGTTTACATGGCGAACATAACGTTACATTATGAAACGTCCCGAGCCACGTCGGCAGTGGATTCGGTGGCAGAAAAACTGGCCGAAAGACTCTCTCTGCGGTGGCCGGGCCGGGCATAATGCGATGTAAATGTGAAACATGTAGTACATGTTTCTGCGGGCCAAGTAATAAAGTATGCTTAACGCCCCGCGAATGGCTGAAATTTAATTCAGAACCGAGGAGTTCGACACGGTTCGGTTCTCAGCTGTTGCTACCAGGAACTCGCAGCTAAAGAGAGCCCATTTGTTTCTCCACCTCGAACTGTAATTCTCTGAAACTCAACGGAGTAATGTGCCGATGGAGACGCATGGTGCCTTTCAGCGTCCCCGGAGCGCACAGCATGAGGCACTGCGGGTTATTTATGAATTTCCTGCTCTGACGCCTTGATAACCATCGTGAAATGGCGGTAACACACGGGGCAGGCATCGGGCTGGCTAATCCGTGCATTGGCACTCCGTAAATCAGAGTTTAAAGCACTCACAACGCACCAAACAACAACATCTTGAAAAGTTCACATGCTCAAGATCCTCGTTATGCTTGCGGTGGCATTTGTGCCTTTAAACTGTCCCACGTTAAGCTCGTCATTTACATAGCCCATTATCGACAGACCGACCAACGGACGATTTCGTATTTATTCGGCTCGCTTCAATCTTTGCTTTGCGAATGATGGAGTCTCTGCCCCGGGCAGCTCTAATTGATTAACCTACCACCACAGACCTGACAGGGCGGGGTCCGTCCTCTAGCGGAAAGTAACAAGTATCGGAGTGTCGGAGCGTCAAAACGGAAGGCAATGGAGAAAAAAATATATGATAAATTGCAGGCTGACCGGTGGAGTGGCCAGCACGCTACTGATAAACGACTGCTTGGGGTTTCTTTTGTCGGTCAGAAATGATTCTATTCCGGTGGATAAATTTACTTCTGGCCAAGTTACTGGCTTTCCTACCACTGCCGGTGACCATTCCGGGGATGGATTGCATAAAACCATGATACGTTTCGTTTTCTTGTCAGCTTCAGCAGGCTTCTGGCCCTGGTATTAATATTGGTCCATTATGAGGCAACGGGGCGCGAAATTTTTGCAGAACAGACCCAGGGAAGGTGTCTTAAAGCTAATCCACATCTCGCTCTCTCTCTCTTTCGTAAGATGTATCCAACTTGGCCCGCTGACGAACCGGCAATAAATCCTGTGAGAGGGTAACCTTTTCGTTCAAATAAAGTCGCTAGGACGTGACAGAACACCGTTTACTCCGGATCCAGTAACGAGCGCACTGAAAGAAGCGCCACCTAACTAAAACTCACTTTCACTGGGGGGGGCCACAATGGGACCGTATTCCGTGATTTAATGCCGTGCCCGCCCGGGCTGGTAGTTGTCAGACGAATGGGGATCATAACTGGAGGATGCGGCCCCCAGACATGAGTGCACCGTGCCAGGGCCTTGAGTCCTCAAGAACTCGTCTCGCACACGGGACACCTGAAGTCACGCGGATGTCACTCTCCGTTACGGACCATCTGTCTTGCAATGCGCTCCAGTGCGGCGCTGACAAGCGCCGTTTTGACAGCGGGTCCAACTCTTGAAACCGTCGTTACCGTGCGGTGCGGTAAACGAGGTGGATGAAGTGGGTCGAAAGCAACCCCTCTCTCGGCCCATTCGACGGCGCAACAGCGCTCCGGTGGTCTCCGCAGGGCAGAAAATCAATTAACAGCATGGTCGCAAATAGACACGGTCATGTCAGGACCACGGGCTCGACCATCGACGGCCGGGAACCGTGCCAAGTGTAGCGCCACCACATGACAGCAGGACGGAGCAGCTCGTCAACATTGTCATCGTTTGTAAAATCGGTCGAAGGACCCGCGGAGCCGAGATTTCCATCGGCCGAGAAGCTCTCCCGCAGCTATCCGCATGCGGCGCAGACCATTGGATCACCGTCCCGGAGGATAAGATAAAAAGTGGAGTCCCCTTCCGGCTGGCTACGCCTCGTTGAGTGATGTATTTGACAGTTTATGCGCTTGTCGGTTGCGGGGTCAGATCGCATGTCAGACACGGAACCATCAGCGGGGCGGACGACAAGCATCGACTTGATGACCATTTTATCCGTGGCCCACCGGACCGGACCGATGCGTAATAAAATTGTGTTATTACTACTTCACCGTGTGGTCGGATAACAACCTTATCTAGCTCGTGCACGGTTTGTAGTTTTAACGCTCAAGCGGACGCAGTTTGATTCGGTTCTAACCGGAGCATCGTCAACCGGAGGGCGTATTATCATAAATTTGTGGTCCGTACGGTGCATCACCGTTTCTCGAGTGGCACCACTCTGCGTGCGAATGAAAAATTCATCTCCCATCCGGGCCGGGCATTATGAGCCCGAGGGCGAAAAATTGAGCACAAGAGGGGCTCACCGCTGAACTCGGTGAGCCGTTTTGGCTCTGTCAGGCGGATTTATTGCGTCTTAAGGTGCTGCTATTTTCGTTCACCTGCTGAAGCTGAGAACCACGCGTAGAACGAGACTCCAGGCGAAGGCCCGCTGGATCTTCGATCCACTCGAGAGCCACGGGAATCACATTTTTCCAGTCAATGTACTTTCAATATCATAATCCACTTCAGCCGTAAATGTGCCACCGAAATGGCATTCGCACAAGATTGGAGGATGCGAACCGATAAGGAGATTTTATCCGGCCAACGAAAATCGGTACACGAATCGAAGCAACCTTCGCGCCGGAGGTGGTTGCGACGTTGCAGTGTAGAAGAAGAGTCACCTAGCGAGGTTGCTGTGATAGTGGAGCTAACGCTTCAGCTCACGCTTGATATATATTCGTTCCCTTGGCAACCACGAGGAATGCGAACGGTATTTTGTGCTAAAGATGCTTAGTAGCCATTTTGGGATACTGTTGGCTAAACTACTCCATCAAAATCGACTGCAGTAGCGGAGTTAAGTAAAACACATTCGACGTGTTTATTCGACGGGATTAATTTAAACTTTCTTCTTTCACCTCAGAACGAGAGTAATATTTTTAGGGCTAATGCAGATTTGCTGTGTGGTAAGTCAAAGCCTTGCTCAGCTTTCAACGAGTTGGCCCGTGAACCGGGTCCTGAAAATACTCTTGGGGTTCCGGGGGACCACTGTTCCTCGGAGGCCGATCGATTCGGTTAGGTAACGAACCGTTGCCATTAAGGAAAGGAGCGCACGGGAGAGCCACAAAGCTGGTCATGTGTAACTAACAGCCAACTATGCCGCAGTGCCGCCGCATGGGGCTCCGACTTCGATTTCCATCGGCGCCCGTCGGCGCACACACCTGCCCGTCGTAACCGTGTCGATCGGCCAGGGCACAGGAAGCGACCCACCGAAGGTCGAAGTTTAGCGCCAAAGTTGCAGTGCGCCGGCGGTGGTGTCAGTCGAAGCCACCCTTACTCCCTGTTTGTGGTTTTCCCTGACGACCCGGCGTTCCTGCATATCCTTAACCTGACCCACTGGCGCCCGGTGAGCGTGGTAGGTGGCAGCTTGGCGGTTGACTGGTGGTTCCTTTTTTGTGGTAAAACCGGCAGACACATACACGCTGACCGACCGACCGACCTTGGTGTGTGCCGGGGGGACGGCTTTTATTAGTTTATCGACGGTGGATGAGCTCATTTGAATTTTATCGGAATCGTTTTGCCGGCTGTGGTCGCTGGTTCGGAGAAGAAAAATGGTGGAAGCCACCCTCCCGTGAGTGGGGGGTGGTCTGGTTCCCAGGACAACGGGCGTCGTGATGTTGCTAGGGCAAGGAACTATCACGAAATTCGAACGATTTCAGGTACGCGGCGTAGCGTGGAAAACAACTTTCCGTGGAGACCACCACACCGGAACTGGGTGGATGGGCAAAATTTTAAGCTCGATTACCAGCAGCAGTGCGGCTCCGTCCTTGCCGGGATTAGTAGCGTAAGTGGGCAGATTATCATTCTATTAGTCGATTTTTCGGGCCGCGTTCGGCTGGTCAGTTCTCGAGAGCACCACTTGGCCACGGTCGAAGTAAGGCATTGATCGCCATCGCTTGCCGTTCCCGATGTTCCCGGGAAGCGACCCCGTGGGTCTCTCTCTCTCGCCCTCTCTGGAGTGTTTATCGAACTCGAATCGATCGGAACAGGAAGCGCTGGGAAACCCGGTACGGCAATAAATATTACGACCCCTCCGGTATCGATTGTAGGTTGGAAGGAAAACCGATTTTTCACGAAATGGAGCCAACGGAACTCCGTGGGGGGATTTTCCGTTCAAATATTGTTTTCAGTTGCACAAAAACGGCCATTTGGGAGAAAACTTCCCGCGGGGCTTTTCGATTACGTTTGGGTGGTTTTTTCAGCAAATAAGCTCGGAAACTAGGAAACTTATCGCCTCTAACTTATCGCTTTTTCATGAAAAATATTGTGTCTCTGACACCAAATTTGTATCTTTATGCGACGGTTAAATGCACATTTCACCTTCGAAGGTTGCACAAGGCACATACCTAACAAGGGACGCCTACAATTCTAACACAATCCTCAACCACAAGCTAGAAATCATACGTTGGCGCAGAGCTTTGGCGTTGTATAACAGCCCCATTCGAGCGGGTGCCGAACGGGTACTCGGAGTGCCGTTACGATAAAAGGGCCATGTTATCCCGTTCGTGGAACCCATAATCTCATACTAATGAGGCTAAGCCACAAGGACGAGTACATACGTTATCGCCGCCATTCACCGTGCGAGCAGAACCAATCGATAAAACCGCATACCGCGGCAAAGGGCTGCCCGTGGCCGCCGCAACCAGCCGATCTTCAGGCGGGCAGCTGACCAGGATCTCTCGCTCGCCCATTAAAACGTAATCACCTGCTTTCTGGCGGAAATAATCCTCCCTTCATTCACCGATCGATTATTAATAAACTTCCATCAAGTGCCGCCCGATGGAGGGGGCCCCGGGCTACCCGCTTCCGCTCATTAGCGGTAGAGTGGTGCCAATTGATTAAAGGCACAAATGGTCTAAATCAAAATCATTTACTTGGGCCAATAGACAGGCCCACGGGCCCACGTGGACCACAAAAATGGCAGGTAGCGTGGCAGCGTTAGAGGACTTTTCGGCCAGGCGTTTCTTTCAGCTTACGAATGGCCGAAACCACCCAAAGAGAGTCCAGGCTAAAGTGGCCAGGTAAACAAGAGACTACTAGTGCACTAGGTTATTTACTAGTTCCCTCGTATCGTAAGCTACTCCGGCTTTTGGGTCTCTCTCGCGTTTCTCGAGGAAAACTTTCCCAACCCGAAAAGTGCCTTCGAGAAACGGCCATCCGAGCTCTGGCCATCGGGAACCCAATTTTCCTCACTGCCATATCCGGATTTATTTCAGCAATTTACACTTCCACCCATCCGCCCCGGTGTTCTGGGCATCTGTGCCAGAATCCGTCGCGTGTTGTTTTTTTCCTTTCCCTTTACGCTGGCCGGAAATTGTGGACTCAGTTTTCGACCAAAATCCTTCCGGCACGGGAGCCCAAAACGTTGCCATCACGCCGTGGCGCTGTAACCGAGCCCCGAGGACACACGCGACACGCGGCAGCACTTCGGAAATGAAGATATTTATCTACCCTGCGCAGCCGACCCCCAACCTGCCTCGTGCTCCCCGTGGGTCGGTTGGCGCACAATATTGGGATTCCAGATTTTGCTCGCCAGAATTATCAGAACGTTCGCAACCGGCCACGGACGGCGAAAAGTTTACTCCGAAAATGGCGCCAACAGAGCAAATAGAGCGAGTCCACTCCACGGAGCGAAGCTCGAGGCTCGTGTATTTGCGATGCCGGAAATTTGTTACTACCCGTAGCTATCTCACTCGCTTTCCTTCATTTCCGTTCGTCCGCGTTTTTTTTTATACTCGCTGCAGGTTGCCCTTTCGCACAGGGTGCACACGCTTTTGGCAACCCACCAGCCCCGCCTTTGGGACACCCCATTCTCATTTAAACCCCAATCTAGAGTTCACTAAAAACAACCATTTTATTTGCTTATAAAAAGTTTAAATACTAGATATTAGCATCTCTGGTTTCCGGAGAGGAACTTCGATTACGGCGAGTTACACACTCGCAAATGCTCAAATAAGTTTTAGCCCAAAAGCTAACGGAAGTGAAGTTTGCTCAAATAATAGGAGGAGCAATTTAGGAATTGTTCACCATTTTTGCCGAAGCCCCACGCGAACGGGCTACTAGCGGCTAGCCCAAATTAGCCCAGCTCTCGTTAGTCGGCGCCTACTCTGAGCTCTCAGAACTAGCAGCTCGGAAGTCGAGGAAGTTGAGGTGTGAAAATAATGTCTGATCAAAGTTGCCTCATTTCACCCTCGGGAAACATGCAAAGGCTTCGCGCGGCGGCCGAAAGAGGGCGAACGAAAAAAGGCCCACCTTTCCCGGGTCCCCGGCTGAATCGAGCAATGTAATCAGGAAACGAGGAAAATTTTCGCACCCGCGCCGCCGTGCGCCACCACCTTCCGCATTAGCTCGATTAGCTGTATCGTGTGGTCCACCAGAGGAGTCCTGAGTCCGGTGTTTGCTCGGACCTCTCGGATGGTCGCACAAGCAGCCACCGCTCCTATTCGACCGTCAGGGAGATGGTAAAAGTTATTCGTTCTTCCTCTCGGCCTCGGCTAGTCTGTCGGGGGCCTCCGTAAACATATCGGACGTTATATTTTCCTTTTTCGGCACTTTCAACTGAACCGTGTTAGTGTGTAGGTGCTGGTAATTCTTCACCGATGAGGTTTCCCGCACGGAACGGACGACCACCACAGTCAGTCTCGGCGGTGGTTGCCTTGACCACTTAGTTTTGGTTCCCGAGGCTTCCGGGCGGCTTCGGGGTGGCTGTTGTGCGGAAAAAGCATCACCCGAGATTAGGATCATGGATTTTACTTCTGTATTTTTTATTCTCCGCTTTTCTCCGAAGGACACGAAATTCTGATCATTCCGTGTGTCTGAGAGAGGGGCAGGTTTTACTAAATAAAGTCCACTGGGAGTGACAACCCGAAAAAAAATTGGTTTCACTGTACGGTTTCCTTCGGCGACCCGATGCCCTTTGGACGTGTGAAATACTTTTAAGGACTTGAGTTGAGCCCCTCGAAACCTATTTGATGTCCTCACCCGACCGTGGGTATGTGTGCTTCAATCCATCCCACGTTTTCAAAAAATATGTTGGACCACAACCGAACCGCACATAATCCTGGGTGCCTTTCTGCCGGTGGAGCAGCTCCATTTCCTGCCACCGAAAAAAACGATTATCATCAACATGGAGGTAAAAATAAGATTACACGTTCACAGTTTTGCCTTTCCCTCGGAGCCCGGAGGACGACGAGTTGTCGGAACTGTTTTTCAATGTTGCCCTCACAAACTCTAAACCCATTTCACACTCCGGTGTGCCGGTCCGGATACCTTCATTGGGATTGGCAAACTTTTTCCTAACGCCTGATGATGTCCTTGCGGCCAGCAAAACACTGCAGTCCGGCCTGCTGCCGGTGGTAGCTATCTTTCCACGGCCAGGTCCCGAGACCCCCGGGGCTATCGAACTCGTCTGAAAATTATCTCATCCGCTTTCGCGCCCGGCCACCACCCGGGAGCGAAAGTTTTCCACTGCGGGTTGCGGTAGGCCGAAGTTCCTCGTTTTTTGCTTTCTTTTTTGGTGTCCGAGTGCGAAACGGTTGCTGCTCCATTTTGTTTCTTCCGTACAGTCCCCCTGGGGGGCCCGAACTGAGGAGCTGTCAATGACGTTGTCAGACAAGCGAGCCAATGGGTCGCCATTGGGCCACCCCACCAACCAGCCAGCCAGCCAGCCTGCAGCCAACCCGTCCCGGGTGGAGTATATTATCAATGATATAGTGAGTTTTTTATGACCATAAACCGCCCTTCCGAGAGGGGGAAAGGATTCACGGCACAACCCGTCTGCCGTTGGCCCGCTGCCGCTGCAAACTGTGGCCCGAAGATGGGAGCCGGAAAAGTAGAAAAGTAAACGGCGGCAAGGCGGTAGTGGCGGTGCCAAACGGAACCAATCCACTGGCGGCACAGCGTGGGAAAAGGTAGTTAATAATTTATGGTTATAAACTTGTCGGAATTATTATGAGCGAATGTCGTGGAATGATTTATGAGGGTAGTTATCGGCCGGAGCCGGCTTTTTTACGCTTACTACGCCATTTTTTGGTTGGCCACGCTCCTTCCCGAGCATTGGCCATTTTCTCGAAGCTTTTCCGGTGCTTTCGGGAGGTGAGATTTAGGTATTTAGCTGCCCGGGGCGGGGGCTTTGATGGACGCTTCGCCCACTATCTACCGTGAACCGGAGCGATTCCGGCGATTCCGGTGGCGTTCAGGCCGCGTAACTTCCGACAATAGTTTGGCACACGAGACGGTTGTACTTTGAGACCGTTTTTCGGAACGTTTTTCCGAATCAAACGATTCGCTTATGATTTGACAAGCCGATTGTGTGCCGTGTGAACACTCTCCGACGGCCGACGAGTGCCGACGTCGTGAAGTCAGTAATTTATACAGATTTTGTTCGAGTTGACTCCATCGAGAAGGCCCGCTTCGCGAAGAGCTCCTGCGCTGGCCTCATTAGCGTGTCAGTGTCTTCAAATCAAATATTCAAACAAAGCGTCCCAATTTATTGGTGCGAAATGAAAAATGAACATTTTTCACACAAAATATTCACTTTTGCGCGATACAAATCGACGCTGACAGCTGGGACAACACCGCCAACCAGGCGGCCCAACAACCCATCGGTAACAAGCAGAGCCTCATTAGCATTGATCAAAATTGGTGCGCCCGTAACATCTGGCGAGCACGTGGAAGCTGAGGGAAGAAGAAGATGGACCAAAACAGAACCCACTACGAGCTCGGAATTTTTCATCCCGCGGAAATTATCGGTAAATTGAGCGAAAATTCGTCACCAGGTCTTGGGAGAGCAATCCCTAGTTCCCCCCGGGGGGGGATGTTCAATAAAGCCGGGCAAAGCGGACAAGAATAAGATAATCAAATAGCCCGGGCCCAGATGACGCGCATCGTGAGGGCCGGAATGCTAAACGCGGAATGCAGATGACGGGAGTCGCGGGCCAAATTTGGTAGGCAAACTGGAAAATTGTATCGAAATTCCGCTTACATCGACAACCAATTATAATCGATAAATTTTGATTAAAGTCAATTTTGCCAATAAAGTCCGCTCCGCCTAGGGTTGGACGAAACCCTGGGAACGAGAATTGGTTGTTGATTGAAGGCCTCCGAGGCTTCTGACGATCAGCAATTCAAATGAGGTGCCTCTTCATCCGTTACAACCTTTTCTCCAACCGACCTGAAGACTTGAGGAAGGAGAGAACGAGTGAGAGCGGGAGAGAGAGAGAGAGAGAGAAAGAGAGAGAGAGATTTGGGGTGGCTTCTGTGGTACCTCCGAAAACTGGCATCTTCTTATTGTGGCCACGAAATGGAAAGCTTCTCGAAATCGACCGTCCACACGACACTCCGATTCACATTCCGATCAAACCTTAAAGACCGAAAACAAAAATCGAATAAAGCACCCGCGGCCACGATGGTCTCGGTGTTGGCAGGCAATCGGTTCCGAATCGGTTTGGAATCGGTTGATGTAGATGAAAAATTCCACTGCTAGCGACAAAGATGGCTTTGGTCGGTTGATTTGAGGTTTTTGAATTATGACGCTTCAGTCGCCGGCAAATGCGAAGTTCCATCCAGTGGAACCTTTTTCATCCCTCAGAACGCTGACTGCGTAGCACCATCGTGAGAAGGGTGCATAAATTTACCCAAAAACCTCGAACGAACCCATGAGTTCCGGCAATAAAAGTTCCCAATCACTGGCCGCCCTTGTTGAAACGGGAAGCAAAAAAATTAAACTCCTACCAGAAACCATTACCAGTTCTGCGGGTGCGAATCCTCACGAGGCCAACCACGGTAAGGCAAGTTCGTGATTCGCATAAAATTCTACGGGACTTCTGCGGAGCTTCCACAACCCGGCACGAAAACGATCGACGCGAGGGTTGTGCGCGCTTAATATTCGCGAAATAAAGCGCTGACCTATTTACGGACAATTAAGAATCAATTTGCAACGGAAATTACTGCCGCTTGTCTACCGGATTGTTTCGGATTCTAGGCGGACGGAAAATGAATTACCATCGACGGTGGAACCGGCCCCCAGAATACCAAAACCGCCGTGGATCGTGGATCGTGACTGCTGCGTGATGGTCCCGGCTGCCGCCGCGGCGGTTTCATAAATTTTGCTTCCTACACATAAATCGACATACCGTGATTGACGGCAATTCGAGTTCAATCGGTAAGAGTTCTGCTTCTCTGCTAAAGTGCCCCCAAAACTTTGCCGTTTCAGCGCTACCGCTACGCGCGCACGGAAGATGATTGTCGAACGTCGATAATCGAATCCAAACTTGGTGCGAGGTTCAACAAAGTTGAACAGAGTGTTTCGGACACGGAACGGCGCGCCCCATCAAGGAAAGCCTAGGCTTGGTCCCGTCGTTCCCGGCACGATTTCAATATTGAAATGGGCCAATTTCTATCACCTTCCATGCTGGAAATGGAGCGATCCGGATTGGGGGATGTAGATTGCATGTGTCTAGTCATTTTTGTTTTTCAAGGGCGCATCTACCGTATTATCAGCATTTTTATTACCATCGGTTTCCTGTGCCACCGTAATGAGGTTGACCTCGTTGTGCTTTACTACCGTAACGCCCCAAACCCATCACACATCTGGCGGCAACCGTTGTGCCGGCAAAACCCCCACCAGACCCGAACCGGAAGGGTACCGAGCATCTTACGGTGTCCCGTCGGAGGACTTTATTGAAACGAAAACAAAAAGAAACGTCACGACCGGCGGCATACGACCTGCGACCGATATCGATCCGATCCGGAACAAGGTTATCGGCAACCGTCGGTTGCCATTTGTTATCGTTATGCGCATACCTAGTTAATATAAATTTAATTCAATTCACCAGTAAACGTCATTATGGATTCAATTTCATCGGTCGCCCTTCGAAGGACGATAGTTTTGCGTTGCTATCTGCCAGCCAGCCTCCAGGAGCCCTTGGGTTGGCCTGACCCGATGGCGTATGCGAGACAGCCCGCCTCAGTAATGAACCTTCTTTCCGATCAGATGTGGAACTGAACGGGCTGGAATCATATTTTAAATCTATTTTACCGTTTCCGGGCATCGTTTTAAAGCCCATAAAAAGGTTAGGAAAATGGGGCTTCCGGTGGTGGCTTCCCTTCGGTTGAAGAATATTTCCCCCATATCGGCATTGCAATAAGTTTGTTGAGAATAATTCGTTTAGTACGATCCTTTTATGTGGTTTCAAAATGCCCCATGTTTTATAACAGTTACGAATCAACCGTCTACAGCAAGACGCTGCCCTTTTTAAGACTTTTCCATACTTACTCAAACAACTTCGGACACCCGGGCAATGCCCAGCGCACGAATGTTTGATAAAGCTTCACTTCAAGTTGCGTCCCAAAGTTTGTCAACTGGAAAAACGGACTCGAGCTTTGTGCTTGGCCAACCGTGGACCAACCATAACGAAAGGACCGTCGGACAGCCTTTAGCACTCGGGAGCGAAAGTCCTTTCGCTTTAATTGCTCACTCAACGTCACCGGGCAGAGCTTACAGTTTTCTTTCGGTCCTTTTGTAAAGCCAAAGAAATTAATTTCGATGGCAAAATTTGCTGCCAGCACACTCCGTCTTGAGGTATTTTGTTATTATATTTTTCTTTCGTTTATTACTTTCCTTTCGGTCCCGCACTGACACTGGCCGGCCGAATGGGGTATTTTTTGCTGGCAACAGGTACCGTAAGGGCCCAGTCAGCTTTCAGTCAGCCTTCCCATGTCCCATTCAGGCTTCCTCCTATATTCACCCACCAATTAATGGCCTTCAAGAGTGAGACGGCGAAGCAATCTCGGAAGCCACGCGGAACCTGACCACTCCTGGGGGAAACTATATATTTTTGAAAAGTTCACAAGGTCGGCCCGTTCGAAGGAGAACCCCCTTCGCTCGTAGTAATGCAACGCGGGGGCCAGCCGGCCCACACAAGGGCTCGGCTGGCAGAACAGCTGGAAAAGAAATTAAAACTTTACCGGCGGTCCCATTAAAATTGGATGCCCTCGAATGGAAACGATCCTCAACTTTTCTACTTTGAATTCTTTCGCTCAAATTTTTCACTCCTTCGTCTGTTTTTCGAGCCAGTGAAACGAAGGAGCAGTGCGAATGCTTGCCACGCAAAATGCAACGGAATTCATTCGGGTTTTTTTGCAACCAAAACTAAGTTAAGGCAAACGCCTCAACGGCGAAATGCTTTGGTCAAAAGTAACCGAGCCTTTTGTGGTCTGGCCCAGTGGGCCATCGTAATTTGTCGTGTTCCCTGCGATCCTTCCAGGAAGCGAACAAACGAGTTGTAAATCGATGGTAGAGTGTGTGCGTCGAAGGCAAAAGGATACCTTTAAGAACCGTGCCATTTCGGTACGACTTAAATCAAACCACTCGCGAGAATGGATTTAATTAACTTTGTACAAATTTTCCCCAATCGAACGAACTTGAACGGCCACCACCGTGATCAGGCTTAAGGGTTCAAAGGTCGTCGTTGCGGGATTACGATGAACTCGTAATAAATTTGTTGATTTAATGAAGTACGCCATCCCACCGTGGTGTGGTGTAAAGTAAATGATCCTCAAGCCCGGTGGGACTCTGGCGGAACCCCGAAGTTCCAGGGAAAATAAAGTTTTCTAAATTATCAAACTAGACCCCAAAAAGCGAGCTCCCCCGTAACGGCCACCGGGTGCCAAAGCCCCGGGAAAAAGGGTATGTGATGAAAATTTGTTAAAAACGACCTGCGAAAGGATCGGCGACCGTTTCGGCCGCCCTTTCTCGACCCAGGTAACCAACGGTCTGGTGTGAAGCTGGTTGCGGTTGAGAACATAGGAAAAGAAACACTGAACCTGTACATTCATATTAAAGCATTTGTTTGGTACATTTTAATTGATTTTGATCGTTCGAACCGGCCAAAAGGGTGCACCGGCAACCCATTTCATTACGAGATCGACACCGAACCCTTGTCCGGATCCGCTTCCACTCAACGACCGGGCGGGGTGTAAGCCTTATTTATGGACTTCTTCATCCCGGTCCCTGACCGGGCGTACACCTTTAAACCGATCTCGCTACCGGAGTTCATCTCTTTTCAATCAGCATAAATTTTCGCACCAATCTCGCCGAGCACCGGGCTCATATGCAGCGGGCGCAATCGGCCCCAATCTTTAAACGGTTTCAGCGATGAGTGGCATAGTAGGCCAAGCCAGCGAAAATGAAGGTGAACGTCGGTGAACCGCTTGTGGAGAAAATGCCTTCCGTCGGGCGCAATTGTGATGACTGTGTACAACTTTCCGTCGCACCTTTGGCCGCACGGCGAAGCTACTGTTTTACTACGCCATTCGACGCTTTTATGCTAAACAACGCCTTTTCGCCCGGCACCCGCCATCATCTTCATCCGGCCCTTATCGTTAGACGAAGAGATTTTGCTTACAAGACACGATTTTCACGGAACCCCGAGACTTTCCACCGGGCCCGGAGGTGGAAGCGAAAGGTGCCAACCAAATCACCGTGTGCACCGTTATTTACTGTAGCGGCGGCCCCCGGGTAATTTATGGCCCCGGTCTTTAGGTCGACGTACGTACGGAGTAAACCATCGTGCCGAGCTGCCGTAGTTTCTGATTTCGCTTTTTCTTCCCGTTTGATGTACTTTTTTGCTGACAGCGAAAATGTAAGCTGCACAAAATGAGACGAGCACGGGATGGAAAATTGTGAGTTCGTAGCGCGAACCGGCCTGCGGAAGCTTGAGTCTTCGAAAGGTGTGCCAGTTTATGATTCACGGACGCACAGTGGCATTCAGCAGGTGGCAGATTAATGCAAATCTTGGCCGTGATTTAGTTATTCATTCGTGAAACCCGACACAGCAAAATAGTCAAACTATTTAACTGGATCCTTGCCCTATGGTTACTATGATTCAAGCCCATCCATTTTCATTTCACTTACTGACATCCAATTGCGACAAAGTTTCACACTTTATTGTGACTTATTAGGTGCCATTCGTGCTAAAATCGATCAGTCCTTGTCTTCTGTGTTCCCTAAGGTCTCTGGCTTTCCAAAAGGAGGGCTGGGCTTTAGGTTTTAATATTCATTTAATAGACACCTAGACTTTGTATTTATAGGTACTATTGGCTATTGTTAGTATAGGAAATAATATTAATAATAACAATGCGCAGGGCAAGGTTCGTACCGCAAATCAAAGTAGTCAACCTTCGTCACGCGAAAGCTTCAAATTGACATTTCTGAACCTTCTGTTTGACGGAAAGTACAAACGTTGGGCACGTCAACGATAGTATTCCGCTTTCCTTCCGTTCGCTGTTTTAAACGATTCTAAAATGTTGGCGTTTTATATAAAAAAAGCAAAAGAAAGAATTCGAAATGAGTTTCATGCATCCCGTTTGATTGCGGTCCGACGGCACATTCACTCTTTCGCAAAACTTGGACCTGCTTAAAAGGCAAAAGGGCGAAGAAAATGTCTCAGAAAGAAAAGCAATCTGTAAACTAAACCATCTCGTGAGCAGTAAGCAGCTTCTGTCAATCATAACGCTTGCCTCAGGTCAGGTGGACATTAACGCCGAAAAAAGGTAACACCAACCGGCATTCGCAACCGGCACATCCGTCGCTCATAAACATGATGCATTAATTTTTTTGACAGTTTGCGAGTATTTTGTGCGAACAAAAAAATGGCCATCAAGCCATTTCGCACGGCTGCTGTTCTCTACGGATCGTTCCATTTGTTATGGTGGACGGTGGACATTATGCCAGAGGCCAGAAAAAAACCGACGTGAAGGAGTCGAGGAAGTAAAACGTGTTCTCTGGACCAGGACCTATTACCTGGACCGCGAGAGAATGATGAAAGTAATGGTAATTTTTGCTAATGCCTTGCGGGGCCAAAAGGGCAGCTTTTCTGGTTCGGTTTTTTTTTGCTCCCCGGCAGTGATAATTTCCCTAATTGCAATGTTATCAACACCATTCGTTCGCCGGCGGTGGTTTCGTGAACGATCCCCGAAATGGGGTCCTTGCTTTTCCGGTTGCCTTCGTCCGCGGACGCCTTCGGAATATTAACGGAGGCCGACGATTTGCTGTCGTTAATGAGTCAAGTTGTGTCGTCGATAAAAATCGTTTCTGTTTTCTTTCTCTCCGTTTCGTTCCATGCTGCTGCTGCTGCCGTTGCTGTCGCTGTAATCTTCTTCAGCCCTCGGAAATTTAGGAAGTGTCCTTAGTGCGCAGGGTCGCTATCAGGAGGCCAAGGAGGTCCTGAAGGCAGCGCTCAGCTATCGCCCCAACATGGCGGATGTACATTATAATCTGTAAGTATGCAAGTTACTGTTACTGTTCTGGGTTATCTTAAGACATTCCCTTTCCGATATCGGCCATGATTTAAAGCTCGTTCAGCAGGGCGTCTTCATGAAGTACACGCATAATCCACGAGTCAAGCCGTCCGCAGCGACAGAGCATCCGTCTTCAACCGAAAGCGGTTCGATGAAAACGTGTCGGCAGGTCGGGCCCCAGAACCTTGCGGACTCATATATTTCCATTTGAATGTCTCTCGGCCAACCCTCGGAGCCCTCCGTATAATGGGCAAGATTTTCGCAAAAACAAACCCCCCGGAGGAAGGTTTATACTGTTATTTTTTTGCTGCCCCAGAGTATTAGCCATGGGGAGCCAAAAAGGAACCGGGTATAATCTATCAATTGAAATGCTAAACTCAATAAGATAACCTCTTCATAATGTCACTTTATTTCCGTGGGTTTCGAGAGCGCCCAACGAACGGCCGAACGACGGATGGGTTTTGGAGAGTGAGGGCAAAAAGGTCAGGAGAGCGCACGGGACACTGTCGTGTTGTCCAACTTGCTGCTTCCAGTCCGCTCGGGTCCGGATCTGGACCGGAACCCGGCAAACCGTCGACCGGAAGGATGGGGCGGGAAATCAGCAACCACCAGCCTGAGACCGATCAATATAAATAAGGAAAATCGGAAAGGAAACGAATGCTATCTGACACCCGGCGGTGGCCCTCCGGTGGTGGCCGTGGGTTTTGGCATCTGAATACACGGAGAGACGGCAAACGTCAGCCAACCGAAGGAAGATAAAAGACCCGATCAATATTCCCTACGATCCCGGAAGGAACCGTTCGTTCTGTGGCGGCCCCTGCTGGAGTGACGCGCTGTCTCAAGCCTATAAATTTTCCTTTATTTATTAGTATAGCATCGGATACCTCCGACGGAGACTACCCAGCATTAAGCGAACTTTCTTCACACTCAACTCAGTATCCGTCCCAGTGCCGCCGTTGGCTTTGGTGCTTGGGAGCTTTTTCTTACGCCGATACGCCAAAGACCAAAGAGCCGGCGCCGCCATTCAGTGAACCGTTTCCAATCGACAACACTTCTTCTGCTTTTTATCATGCTCCGTTCCGTCGAATGGTCCGTCTGTAAGAGCGAGAAAAAACGAAAGAAAAAGGCATCCGTTTCACCGGAATCCGGAAGCTAGGACCAAACGATAAACTAACGAATCAAGAATCTCGGGCACTTCTGGTCGGCGCTAGCCAATCTTACGTCCTGCGCTCTGTGCGGTGGCCCAAAATCGGAGTTCAATTGATTGAAAATCCTACTTCAAAGCCGTTCATAAGGTACAGATTAGCGGACCGAAACTCATTTCATCATCGTGTCGCGGGTGGCGTTTATTGAAACCGCAACCACTTCCACGAAACTTCCTGCTGACGGGATATTCTGGGTCCCATCCATTCGGCCCATCGTGCGCCTTTCTGTGGCTTAAATTCCAGAATATGACACCCGGCTTTGGGTGCCAGGAGTGCTTTGAAGAGGCATGCCTTCGCTGGCATTAAAGAGTTGTGTCCAAGAAGTATTAGCCCTGCGGGCTAATCCCAAGCGCTCCGAGGCCAAAACTTTGCCGGAAGCAGCTATTTGAAGATTGTTGCTAAACTCTCGTGGTCGCTCCGCTACCGCACAATTCCCACCGTCGCTGAGAGACGTTTTAATTCACCGCGAAACAAAACCCCGCTGATGGCACTACTTAGAAAGGGCCAGGGCCACCGGAGTGCGGGGTGAGACAAAGTTCGCGGGCGTTCCATCACGGAGTGAGTGGATAGCCCCTGGACACACCCGGGATGGATGGATGGGGTCCCGACCCATTTACGATGCTGGCAACGTGCGCACCGACAACACCGGCACCGTAGGGCCCGGACCAGATCGCCGGATTCCGGAAGCTGTCGACATTGAATGGGACAAACCGTTGACAGCTTTATCGTGTCCGAGCCCGGGTTCGCCCGGGCGGTGGTGCCTCCGGAGGCCATTGTCGAGGGTGTGCTATGCTTCCGAAATGCTCGAGAAAGAAACAAAACACACAGATAAATAACCGCAAAAATATATATTCGGTGCCGAAAGGCGAAAGATAAATAGGTCCCTCTCCCTATCCTGGGGTGAAGTGTTTTGGGTCGCTCTTCCGGTTTTTCCGCCTCTTCCGGTCCTCTAGTCGGGTGCTTTTTGAGCAACAGTCCGATTTAATATTCCAGGATATTAAAGTCCCCACATTGGGTCCTTTCAGGGAATTTTCAGAGTGACATACAACTTTATTTAGATGCCACAGAAACAAGGCAACGGTCACATGGTGATCTTCAATACGCTACAATTGGCTAGCGCAAATTTGAAAACCGACCGATTGGACTTATAAAGAACAACAATAAACCAGCGTAAAGGTCAACTGTACATTCCGACACCCGGCACCACAAATGTATTTTCCTCGAAACGGTGATGTCCTGCTGGATTTCATTTCATATTTTCCAAGATACACCATGACACCAATCGTCCATCGTCTATCGATTAGCACGGTTCGACAAACTGCTGCTCATAATCGCCAATTTATATGTTTTTAATTAACCCATCCTTCGGCGCGAAATCCATTCCCCGAACGCTCTCGGTCTAAACGAGCGACGAAGAGATAGACACAGAGAGAGAGAGAGAGATCGAAAATATTGTCACCAATCATCGCCCCACATCCGGCAAGATATAATAAGCTTCTGCCGGACGCAAAAATGGTGAATCCCAATGCTTCCGGTTCCGGATTTGCTCGACCGAAGAAGTGGCAGAACTCCCCTTTTGGCCGGCGATCCAAATGGACGGGCGTTCAGGCCTGGCTTAATTGATTTCCTACGCCGGAAAGATCTCTCGCCGGGCCGTAGGTATTCTGCGAAGCATCCCCGCACGGCACCCCGTTCCTCAAACGTAAGCCAAATATAATAAGCAATCAAGTGGCAACCATTGCCTTCAACGGCAGCAGCAGCAAACGCCATCAGTATCATCCCCGTGCTGCTGTGGGATTGGTCAATACGACTAACCCAGGCTATCGGTACCACTCCTCGTGTAATGGAGTCGGACAGTTTTGACAGAATGCCAAGTAGCTTGAGTCCGATCGAGAGGAACCGATGCGAGATGCCATCGAAATCGAAAGCCGACACGACGACGCCGTTGAGAAGAGTCATCCGGAGGTAATTAACTGTGAACGGCAGTGGTCGGTGGCCGTAACGCTGTCTCTTCTCCGTTGGCCATTTCTCTTTCCCCCCAGCCGTTGGGTTTAAGGACCAAAGGGCTGAACTTATGATCGATCAAATGCAAGCAACGTGCAGGTGATTACGTAGCTCCAGTGGTGCTGAATATCCTAGCCTCCGGCACGGCTTGGCCGTCACGGCATCGAATGTTCAACGCCCGAACTCTCAGTTGCTCAGTTTTTCCATTGCCATACAATGCGCACTTTACACGAGGATACATAAGAGGCAGACGAGCGACGTGATTCGTTCTTCGTTTCATTATGCACCACATCCTAGGGTCCATCTTCGCTCAATACACATAATAATCCGACGGGAGCTGTAACTGAAACAGGGGGAAATGTGGGTGAAAAGTCCTTTGGCAAACTTACCGTCTCATCCTGGAACCGTCCCGCCCGTCTCGGAGGAGCTTTCCATTACTTGGCCAGCTTCCCGCAGGGCGTTCACTGTTCAGGCAGCAAAAATCCGACACCGACAGTCAACAAACGACTGAACGAATGGTGGCATTTCGCCTACTAAGGCTGCTTCCCTGGATCCGCTGGAAAAGTGTGAAAATGGAAGCGCGAAACCGTACGTGTGCTGGGCCCAAAAGAAGCGGCTCGGTCCTATTTATAAAATAACTTCCAGCGCGCAAACCCATCGCCTACTGCCGCCCTGGTTTGGTTGCCACGGGGAAAGCTGTTCGAAAATGTCCTTTCCATCGCATCGCAGCAGTCGTTGTTGCTGCAAAAGCTCCAGGCCCGTTGAAAAAGGCAATGATGTTTACTTCCTTCTTCGCGACAAAAGGCTTCAGAAAAAGCGTGTCCTGACGTCGTCGGCCATTGTGTGCCCCTTGCCTGCTGGCCGCTGGCAGAGGCCGGGTCTCATTATGAAAATTATCTTCCGCTGGAACCGCTTTTGAAACGGCGGAACATTGCGAAACGAAGCGAGTGGTGCATCTTGGGGCGGCGGCGGCCCGAAGTGCAAGAGACATTCGCTTGGAGGCTGTGGAATGCAGCAGCGAAAATGGCACTCTTTGGAGTGAAAGTACCAAACAGGCAGGGGACAATAACACAGGAGAATCCGATGGAGGACGTTCCGATGAATGCGGACATGGAAATTGGATCATTCGCTCGAGAGTAGTGACGCTGCACGATGTTCGCGGCTGAAGGAAACTGAATAGAAAACAACCTTCTCGATCGTGAACGAGGCGTTGGGAGGACCGGTAATTGGCTCGCTGCAACCAAAACAAGCCCGTTTTTCCTAGCAGATGTTTACCCACGTTACCCCAGCATTAAAGTGTAGAACCACCTTCGCTACTCGAGCATGCAAAAACTCTCTCACGAAGCCATCCACTCAAATTAAATTAAATTATACTTCAATACCCGGTGCCCCCCCAGTAGTAGTAGTACATCGACCGAGCGGTGTGAATCGTGTGCACTCGACAGGGCCAACGTCGAGCCCTTCATTCTGCTCGCAATGGCAGCAGAAAGGAAAGAAATTGAAGTACAAATAAAATAATTCACAAAAACCGAACTTTTGCCTGATCCTTTTGCGAACGTGACGCAAACGGCCAAACAAACACAAACCGGACGGAAGCAGGAAAAAAAAGTGCCTTTCAAACCGGCCACACGATCCGGATTCGAGTGCCGGAACCAGAGGGCCTGGTGTGTGCATGGTGTGCGCAGTTCCAAACGGCCCAAAGTGCAGTCCCGAAAAGCTGCACTCTGCCGGCTGCCGGCTGTTCCATTTCCGAACCACCCGGCCCGGTCCGCCCATTTCGCTGTGCTGGTCGTTTGAAGCGCACACAACACCACACAGCAGACCACGGAACCGGACCGGGCAAGAAACGGCCCCGGACCTGGACCAGGAGCAGCAACGGCCAACAAATACTTGCGGAAACGATTCCGCAAAATGAAAATTAAAAATTAATGCGAACAAATTAAATAAACACATTCTAAAACTATAAATTACTTTCGCCGCTTTTCGGTGGCCGTATCCCAGCGCCGGGCACCGGGCACCGGGTAGAATCTGTTCCGGAGCTGAAGCTTGGATGTTTATGGCCCCGACTACATGTGCCATTTCCTGTGGCCCACGGTCTCCCGGGAATGGCGGCCATGATTTTCTATGCTGGCACTGGTGGTCGGTATCGAAACGTTCTCAGTCTTCTGCGTCGTCCGGAGGGCGGGCGAGACATGTAGACGGTGCTGCTCGGCGACGATTTAAAGCCCAGAAACCCCCGTTTGCCGGTCGCGTCGGCCGCGTTTAAGGTTTGCTGTGGCGCAAGCGCCACATACCTTCAATTCCGTTCGCCACGACGCGACACGACGCTTTCATTCCGATGCGACTATACGCGTTTCGGTGGGCCTTTTGGTTTCTTAATTAAGCCGCTTTTGATGTCAAAACCAGCTCATTCGGCAGCCAAAACAAGTCGAAGGCCAATTGTGTGGAAACGTTTCTACAACGAAAAGTATATTATAAAATTCAAAGAAACCCACCAAGAGAGCGAGAGAGAGAGAGTTCCGCTTACCATTGTCCTGGGGAAGCACCCAACGAAAGCACCCGAGCAACGTTTCGGTGAAAAATGGTCACGACGCAGTGACCCCGGGCGCCATTACACGAGTACATGAGCACATCCGCCTCCGCCACGTATGTCGGATTACGGAATAGTAATGGCGCGGCTGAATGGGCGCCCGCCGTCGTTGTTGCAGCAGATTTTTTTTATGTTGCCCTTCCCTTAATGCTGGGGTAGTACGTGTGCGCCCTTGAAGTGTTTCCTGCTCCGGTATCGAATATTATTTCCACGTGCCACGTTCGTGTCGAAGCGCGCGGCGTTTGCGTTGGCAGATGAAAGACGGTTTCCGCGAAACACGATTTTGGCCCTCGTTCTGTTCCGTGGGCGCGTGTCTTTTCGAACACATTGAAAAGTTGAGCATAACCGAAAGCAGTAACACTGTCGCCGGATGTGGCCGGAAATGGCAACACAAGTGCTGTGGTTGATTCTTTGTCTTTTATGAAGGGGCACTTTTGTGGTTGTATTCAGTTTAAATTGGTACCACCTAGGTACAATAATTCTAACGACACATCTGTCTCCATCGGTGGTGGGTAAATCGATGTTTCGGAACGACGTACTTGCACTTCCTTGTACTTCCTACGACCACAACGCTAATTGTTCGAAATTGAAATGGTAAACCATTTTCGTCTTCAAATTTGTTCGTGTGCTTCACCCGATTACGTTTCTGTACCCAACGGCCAGGTCCTCCTGCTCCGGCCCGAGTACTAGAGGTCTAAAACATGGCGCCTCAAGGCGCATTGTTCGCAGTACGATCGCAACCCCGGTCAAGCACATGGAACAAAGATGCCTCCGGTATCGCAACACACTGCTCGATAAATTACATCCGGTCACCTTCGGTTGGGCCACCGACGTTTCCGTTCATCATCGAGCGGGTAGTTTAGGATCCCGCTCGGACCTGATTTCCGAAATCCCTTCAGGCTGTTTGAACTGCGCCAGCCAGAGCGGTCGGCCCTGGTTCCACGCACGGAATGCGGAACCGTTTATCCTATCAGCACGATTCGCCACTGTTTGTCTAGTGATATTACTTCTGGTCCTGCCGCCGACCACCACCGTCATGCACTGACGCCGCGTTCCGATCGATCGAAGTTCCAAACTTTCCCTTGAGCGTCACTCCCCAAAAAGGGGGTCCGATGTTTGTACAAATGCATCCGGATGTTGTGGTTTCAGTGCGGGCGGCTTTTGCGGCGAATGCCACCTTCAAAATCCGGCACCGTCCAATTTCTAATGCCGATGGGCACTTGTCAGTGCTGCCAGTCGCTCTACGGGTTACGAACTAATGGAAAACGACATCTCTGGTCGTCCGGCGGTCTTTGGATGGGTGCAAAACTCAATCATAGCCTAAATCGTTAGCCTAAAAACTAACTGAATAACGCGTCCTGGCAAGCAATCAGGCAACAGTCGTGTTCCTGCGGGCTGCTGGTCCGACCCTTTATCGATCGAAACTATTCAGTTTGGCAGTGACGTAGAAAATCAATGTCGGCTAAATCGCACATTTTTAAATTGCTCAATTACCCACGGGAATAGTACGGGAAGCCCCGGAGGGTTCTTTTCTCCGACTCGTACAAACGGGCACCGGAACCGCTAACCGGAACTTCTTCCTCTGGCCTCTTTTTTCGGTGTGCGTGAGGCATTTCATTATCTTCAGGATCGTTATTAGCTCTATCAGATTGGTCGTGAGTTAACAAGGAATGTACATTACCGCGGCCACGATGATTACCGTGGTGAGCACGAATTGTTCTACGCCTGGAAAATTGTTTCAGTGACTGGTTTTTCTTCTATTTACCCACAATAATGATCGCACAATAAGAAGCAAACATACTGAATATTTTCGGCGAAAGTTTTTAAAGTTCATTAGATTCTGCCAGAGCTTGCTTCGATCGGAACAGGAAAGCTCGAGAGTGTTTCATCAACGTCTAACGGTCTAACGCCATCCAATGATTACTTCGTTACAAAAACATAGCTTATCATGAAATGACAGTTTGCAGAAAATTGAGGACAAAAGGCTTTAATGGAAAATTTTTGAATGAAAACTTCTTCGTAGCTTTTTGGTTTGAGCACACAAAATACGAAATACCAGATGAATATCCTATTCCAGCTGATAAACTTTTTCATGATTCTGCTACTTTTAAAACTGTTTGGCGTAAAATACCTCCAAAAAGCTGTCGTCCTTTTGTAACTGACACGCGCGGATAGGGCCGAGAGCCGAAACGGTGGCCAGAGTATGACTCGTAACTCGTTTCCATGATTGAAACTCATTAAAGTTTGCTTTCCCTCGCACACTGGCTCGGGTCCGGATCCGTCAGTCCTACAACACAGTTTTACGTATTCCGTTCACATTCCGAGCACACGAGACCGGAGAAAGTGGAGAAAAAATTGGACACCCGTCGGATAAAAAAGAAAATAAATCTCAAACTCATGCTCAGCCCTTGCAGACGCCGGTTCCGCAGCAGGATCGTATGAATATGTCCATCAAACGTCATTTGTCCGAGGTTCCCTCGCCGTGACGAATGGTTCGGAGCAGTAATTTCCCCGGCAGCCCCGGCTAATCGGGGTTGGACTGACGAGAAAATGATAACCTCTGTCCCGCTCGTGCTCAGAGGGAACCAGATTTATCCGACGGAAGGCTTCCCTTCGCTCAACCGATCGCCGGTTCAGGGGGCAACAATTTCAGTGCTCGTCGTGATCGTCGCCCTCGCTCTGTGGCTTGTTGGCTTGCTGCGAAAGGGCAACGACGAGCACGACGATGGCGGCGACGTAAACATCGTGACGGTTTCGTTTCGTCCTGAGTAAATATTCATGTGTATGTGTGACATAATAAATTACTCATCCGTTTGCACACCGGGCCCCGGTCTGTGACCTCTGCTGCTGCTGCTGCTGCTGCTGCTGCTGGCGTAATGGCGCACCAGCATGTGTCGTACACGATGCAGCATCCGTTTTTGGGAGAAAACGATAAAATTATGAATTTATAAGAATGTTTCGGTCGTCCTTCTTCGAGCCCGAGGGTCCATTCGTCGTCCTCGCGGTCTCGGCCACCGTGTACCCGGGTGGCCAGGGCAAGGACATTATTTTCGAGCATGAAATTGGGCAGCCATAAAAATCCTCCCAGAAATCCTCGCAGACACAGGCACGGTGCAGATTGTTCAAGTTCTGATGCCAAGGTAGACAGACCTCCGGAGGGCAAGGTCGAAACATCCAGACAACGTGTGCCTTGTGTCCTTTATCCCGACCTGCACCCAGGTTAGGATTCACAGGAAACCATGAGCAGAACGGTAATACTACCGTCGGGTTCCGACATTTGACTACTATTATTATCGATCTTTGCAGTAACGATCAATTGAACGGACCCGAATCGACCCCATTCAGTAGAGCACACCTTCAGCGCACGGCTCGCCGATATAATCAACTTGACAGCCGGAAATCGTCGCGTTTGCGCTGCTCGAGGGGCCTCGACGAAATCTCAACAAGACGTCAGTCGCAACATCCGTTCATCAGTGGCCAGTGCAGAGTGCACTTCGCCACTGCACTGCACGACGTTTGAAGGGTGTGATTAATAATGCATATTCATCGAATTTCAAGCAGAGCCCGCCGTTGCCGTCGGGTGTTATCTTTCACCGGATGCACCATCACACCGGCGTGGCGTGTGATGGCGTGAAAATGAACGATGGATGGCACTTGCGAGCGGGCCTCGAGCCCCATGTCCTGCCACTGGCAGGATGGCCCTTGTGCGAGTGTATGTGGAATATACTGCTACGGTATGTGCGCTACGGCGGTATGCAGATGACATCCCATCGGACACTCGACACCTCGATGGAATATGCGAACGGCGGCCATAGCGCTCTAAAGAGGGGCCAACCTAAGGACCGGTTCGATGGATTTCGAACCGCTTTCTTCGTTACCCGTAGCCCGTTCATCCTGCGAAGCGGCTCAAGAGAGTGATGTGTGGATGGCACTTATCGTCCCGGACACGACAAGAAACGAACCAGAGGCATTCGTTTGGCCCGCGCTGCTGGCCGAGTGGACTTCAAGGAAGGGGAGTAATTTTTTTACGAAATTAATGCCACAAGTGCAACGCCAGTCGAGTGGCTGCAGGATAAGCGCCACTTGGTGCACGGTGTTTTTGACGGTAAACATCGGTGGCCATCCCCGGGGCTGATCGAGGCGTAACGTTTTATGTTTTGAAAACATAATACCTCTTCGAGTGCCGGATGCTTCGGTGTCGACTCGATTAAGTGGATGTTTGATACCACCATCGCCAGACCATGCTCACTGTTGGTGGGTTACTGTTTTGATGCTGATTGGAATGAATTATTGATTGGTTTCGGGTCAAGTTCCGTCGCACAGTGTAAGGGCATTAGAGAGTTCTGCTGCAGTTCTGCCAAATTCATTTTCTGGTAAAGCACAAAACGGTTTTGCTCGTCAATGAGTTGCCGCTCACGTATCTCGTATTAACGTCTTTGGGGTAGTCCAACCACTAAATCAAAACACTTGTCATTTGGTGTGGAAATATTATCACAGATTATCCTTTCGCCGTACCGTCCGGAACGCTGAATGCATCCGAACGGGCCCACAACTCTTGAAACTTTTAATTGCCCTCGCGCAGCACGATTTGTTGGCCCAGGCCCACTACCACTCGGTCAGTGCCAAGAAGTAGGACTGTGAATCCTCATAAAAACGGTTGGCCGACAACTATTCTGTCGTTTAAAGAGAGGAGGTGTGTATACGACGCTGCATGTTAAATAGTAGGGAGCATTATCAATATGTTTTCAGTGGGATGCTTAGGGCCTCGAATTGTCATACAAACGCCAAACGGTTAAACGTTGAGTTCCTTTTTACTTCATAAGGGAATGACTTTTCTTTCCACCAACATTAATGAAGTGTTGCAGAAAGAAGGTGGATAATGAAACAAAATATGAAACTCCCAACAAACGGCATCCTCAATTTGGTATCTAAAAATGTCCCACCTGCCATGGTCCTTCACTTTAATAAGAGTGCTCGAAACTGAGAGTACCACGACCGCTGCCGACGACCTGTCTGTCGCTAATGGGCAACTCTTTGGCTCTCCGGTGGACCAGCAGCAGCCCAACAGCCGGCAGCCATTAACTATTCAGAGGCCAGCAGTTGAAAAATAGTACAGTTTACGTGAAAATTAGATGCTATCAACGCGCGCGTCGTCTGTTGCAACGCGCGCACTCGGCGGATGCAAAAAAGCTGCTACATCCGCGCAGACGGCCAACGGTGAGCGGGCGCGGGGGCTATCATTTGGGGAGGCCCTTGGCAATCCTTAACACCGCGAGGCGTCCCAGGCACTGCTCTCAACTTACGCGGACGCGATTACCGGCAGGCAGCCCGTTTTCGGTTCGGTTTTATTTTCGTTCTCCTTCCGTTCGCCAAAAAGGCGCCCGAAGAACGAAGGGATTTTCCTTCGTAGAGAGTGGCACTCGTTGTCGTTTTAAATGGTAATTCAAGCCGACGCGACACAGAAGTCCTGGACGTCCTGCGTTTGAGGCCGCCCTGGGAGCTGCAGGACAAACAACATTTCGCATCCTCTTCGTTTCCGGTAAGCGAACGCAGGGCGCGGGCGCACCAGCCCGGACAGCACTATCGCTTGCCATCTGAAATTAGGAATAAAATGTTTTAACAAATAGCTAATTTTCATTTTTCTACCATCCGCGTACCGGTTACAGCGACTACCGCTTTTAGCACGTTGCGCTCGGTGACGAACCGACGAAGGTAAACCGATAGTCTGCTCACCGTTTGATCCCGAAATGATGGGAACCGACGGGAACTAAGATTCTGCAACTGGGTTGGGGACATTATGAGCAACCGGTTCGCTCGGGACCTAATGAACGGAGACTATAAAATGTATTTATTTACGAGTCGAGAGGAAATTACTCTTTCGAAAGAACCCTGCACCAGAGGCTACTATGGAAGGGTCGAAAAGGCTACTGACAGGTTGAGATTTTTACCGCTAATCATGGGAGGCTTTGCGTGCGTTCGATGAGTATGTCCCAGTAAAGGGCGAATAGTTTTACACTAACCGTTGGCCAACGTTGTCGTCGAATCCTTTATCTTCTACTATCGGATCGCTAACTTACCCTCTTCTTATTTTCCGCTCTTCTTGCAGAGGAATTTTGCTGCAAAACCAGCAAGACTACAACGAGGCTGTGGAGAGCTTTCGGAAAGCGATACGCTTCCGACCATCGCTGGCACGTAAGTATGCCTGCCGCCGGATATCTGTGCACATAATTTCCATGGCCGACCATGGCTCGTCGCCTGCCCGTGGGCGACCGAAAACCCCACAGGACGCAACATATCGGCATTATACCTTGCCGAAAATTGTAACATTCCTTCACCCGACGACGACGCAAAACATCACCCAAGTCCAACGGCAGGGACCACTCGACACGACGCCATGGAACCGTCCGCTTTCGGAAGGACACACGGGATACACATATATTCTGCCGACACTCTTGCGTCATCTGTCAGTTTGGGACGGGGGAAGTCTTAAAGAATTCCGTCCTCACCCTAGCCTAGCGGGCCGGCGCTGAGTGGTTTCTTATTTTGGGAGAAAATCCAATTTCATCTTCTACGCCACGGTACGGCGCATGGCGGTGGGTGAACGCATCATAACGTTCCGTCCGGGGCGTCCTTTTTCTGGTCGGCACACGGCATGTGTAGCATCTGGCAGCAGCAGCAACCAACGGATGGCTCCATCAGGCGTGCCGAAGGAACACCAAACACCGTCCGGTGAGGCGAGTGTCTTCATCCTTGCGGCGGCCGTGCGACGCCCGGCACCGGATGCACCTCCCACGAAACCCACGTCAATTAGTGTGACTTATAGGATAAGTGTATGTGCCTCGAGAAAGGTCGCTACACCTCCCGGTCGTAAAGTGAAGGAAATTTGTGACGCGCTGTGGCGGTCAGTAAATCGGTGCGGTGTGCGTATCGGATGCGTATCCGGGGGTGGGAGCCTGCCAAAATATCAGCAAAACCCCCCGCCCGGTGTCAGCCGGACTGACACTAAGCCTTCGCCGGCCGTGGGCCGGAAAGCGGCTGACTTTTTGAAGGTGACACAGCAGGGGTGGTAACCCAGCATCCGTCGGACACACCGGTGGATTTCGGCATCGGCGTTCGATTCGCTTGGCCAAAGTCGCTCCCCGTCGCTAATGACACTTTGGGTGACGCCTTTCCCGGCATCCTTTTGGGTTCTGTCCATTTTCTTCTCGTCTGCCGTTTTGTTTTTTTCGGGGTTCTATTCCATGTCAGGGACCGGATCCGGTTCGTTGCCAAAGGATCGAATCGTCTGCTGACTGTGAAGAATTCCGACAGTCGACGGATGTCGCTGTGCCGCGCTCTAAGCATCAGGTTTGTTCTACGAAAAACTGTGTTTTACACTTGACACGCCACGCGAGGTTGTCGCGGCTGGCTGGTGGTGTCCCTCGGGGTTCCAAATAATCTGTCAAACGATTGCGAGTGACTAGCGTTCTGCTCTGTAACCCCTTGAAGTGCTTGTTAGGAAACCGTCCAAAGCTACGCGTTTGACGTCACTTCTTTTTAGGGACAATTCGTACAATGTTCAATCCGAATGCTTCCGGCATTCAGAGTAAATGAAGATCACAATAGTCTTAGCATAGCAGCAAACGGCAAGATTAAATTATGGCATCCAAGATCCGATTTTAAGGATGCATCTGACCCCGGTCACTTCCTGCGTCAGGTGTTCCAATTGAGAACCATAATCATCCTGCCACACTGGCCATGGGTGAAAAGCGTTTCTGAAAAGGTGTTTTCCTCTTTATGAGGCAATTTCGTTTGCATAATAAAGCGAATAACAATAAATAATCATCTTTCAGGTTCAGGGCAAAAAAAAATTACGGAGAAAAATGCAAATAATTTCGAGCGCTAATGTGCTCAGGTGTTGGTCCATATTGACCCCCCGATGCAGCAAGGCAAAAGTTGGTTCGTTGCGTTGGAACACACAGCAGCAGCCGGAGCAGCAAACCTTTTCTCATAAAAAGGGCACAACAAAAAACGGAAACACTTATACGTTCTGCAACACTAAAGTTTGGAGCAGTTTGCTAGCCGGTAACGGTGCTTTGTTGAGGTTTATCTGAGACCATGATTGGCCGTTCGCCTTTCGTTGGTGGTTGGCTGCTTTTCCCAGCATTTCCCGCACTTTTCACCTTATCCTGCTGCCCAATGGACCGTAGCTGTGGCCCCTCCGTAAGAGCTCTTTTTAATGAGCCTTGGTCCGTCGGTGGCCGTTCCACCCTTCGGTCAACGGCCAACCACATATGCGACGGTTTTCGTGGTAAAGCACACTGTTTGCATAATCAATTCCTGGCCAGCGAACGAGAGAGAGAGAGAGCGAGAGTGAGTGCGGGGTCGAAAAACTATCCCGAACAAAATCGGCACTCAATTTCTCCATACTGAGACCAAAAATCTCACGTCAAATTGTTTTCTCGCCAAGGGCCAGAAAGAGAACGCGACAGCGAGCAATATTTTCTCTCGCTGTCACGCTAATATAGCATCCAGTCCGCCACTCAAACGACAAACTGTTGGAAATTTTTGGTTCAGTGCAAAAGCATAAACGGATAAAGGCCAGAAAGAGAGCGCAACACCGAGCAATATTTTCTGTCTTATTCGCATTGATGCGGCACTTCTCACGGACCATTCCTAGTTGTCAAAACGGTCACTTCAATTTTCTATGTTCCTACGTTCGACGTTTGTTTAGAAAAAGTTATTGTGCGTGAAAATCGTGTTAAATATTTAATTTAAAGCAACTGATTATCACGGTAAGTAACAAACAGTGAAGTGAATAGTGAAAGTGCATCTGTTTACATTTTCAGCCGTGTTTACAATGAAGAAACGACTGACCATCCCATTGGATCGCTACCATGGACAAGACGGTCCAAGACAGCGACGGAACACTTTAAACAGAGCGCGCTATATGGTGAAGAAATGCTTGGAAGCTGACGCAGAAAGGGTCGATAGTGTCGCCGGACCTTCCGGCATTTCCGATGTTCCTGCTTCTGCTGTTGCCGTAGACGTTCAGGACGTTCCTACCACCGCGGCCGATGTTCCGGAGATTATCGAACAGACCGAGTTAGAAGCAGAGTCAGAGGACGACGACACAGATGTTTCGTTCGATGAAGTTTACGACGAGGATCTGTCCGATGAGTTCGACGGAGAAGACGTGGACCCGGAAATCGTCGAACAAACCGAACCCGAAACCACCGATGAACGTTTCCGGCACGCTCTGAAGGAGTGGTTTTTCCTGAACAACGTTCGGTCGGTCAACACGTTCTGTTAGCAAATCGACTTTGGCCACAATATTGCTGACCAGGGACCCTAGCGAGGACCTTTCCGAGGAGCTTGGATTCATCGTATCTGCAAATAAATCCAATGGTGATAGATTGAACGATAACGGCCCGTTATTCCGATACAACTTAATGTAAGTATACTCACATATTATGCACGTATCAAATGTATCAAAATACTAATCGATGAATTCAAAACTTTTTACATGTTTACGGTTTGCTGGAGAACAACAACTACGTCCACTTTGTAACCGGTGTAGGCGTACGAAACACAAGCACGCAGGAGAAAAACAAAGAAGCCTGCCACTGAATGCCAGCGATGCAGCGGGAAATTTTCGATTCATCGATGTATAGCGTAATTTTCAGAGTTAGGGATAGTTACGTGACGTTAGCACTGGTGACGTAGTCATAGAGTTAGTGTAAATGAAATAATTATAGAAAACTTGTAATTTAAAAACACTTGGCGATAAATACAAAACATTGTTTACATCGGATTGACAGTTGAATTTGAGGGAGAGGATGAGAGTGAAAGAAAAATATATGAGACCCGCTCACGGAGCGCTCACGGAGCTAGTGAGGCGGATTGGGATATAAACGCGATTTTTGGGATATAGAAGAAGGAAAGTGAGCCGTTATATCTCAATCCAGCCATAGTGAGAGAGGTTGTCTCACAGGTTGAGATCTGGGGCCAGAAAAATGAAAAATTGAGTGACTTTTTTGTTCGGGATCCGGGGGCGCTCATTACGTTTTACCCGAACAAAAAAGTCACTCACATTTTCCATACTGAGATGAAATATCTGAGCGCCGATTCGTTTCTCACCAAAGGCCAGAAAGAAAGCGCAACACCGAACAACTTTTTTGTCTCTGTCACGCTCATGTAGCATCCAGTCCGGCACTCCAACGCCAAACTGTTAGAAACTTAGTTTCATACAAAACGTACGACGCACGACGCAAGCAATTCGAAGAGGTTCAAATATTGGTGTAAAAATAATGTTTAATAGTGAATTCTAAGCTGTTGCTTATTTCGGTAAGTAAATTTAAGCATCGGGAAGCATTTCTTGAGAGGTATTTACTTCTAAATCGTAAAAGTAAACCGCATTTGTTTACATTTTCAGCCGACCATGAAATGGAACAAAGTGTCATCCTGCTATTGAATGCCGACAACACAGCGGACGATTACGATGGAGCGAACGATACGACGATGCAAGCGGAATATCGAAAGCGACAACGCAGTGCTAAACATTTGCCAAAAAACAGTGCCATATAGAAAAGTGAAACAATTGTTCAAAAATCGTTGTTGTAAAAAACTGAATAAATGCAACACTTTGTTTACAACAGCAGAACGATTTGACAGTTCATTGAGAGGGTGTATGGGATGAGGGGAAGAGAGAATAAAAATGTAGGGGAAAACGCTCACGGCGCCCATACGATTTTTAACGTTATAAGGGTCCAGGATAGCGGTATAAGGCGCTCACTCCCATACATTTTACCGGTACAATTTGCACAGAACTCCTTTACTCCGGTAAAACCGCCATACTGAGAGGGGGCATCTCACGACTCGAAATCCGCGGCTAGAAAAATGAAAAATTGAGCGATTTTTTTGTTCGGGTAGGACAAGGACCTGGGGATCGTATCGATTGGATTTCTATAATGTGGTTGCCCGAGGACCGGCGGGATGTTGTGCTGCACGGTGCTTTTCAATTTTCCAACCCGATGACTTACATTATCCGTCGGCGAAGAGGGCGCCCGCTGAATGGCGATCGTAATTTGCAAATTTCATCTTCCATTAATCACGATTTATTTCCCTAATGGGTGCACAAGTGAAAAGTTAAATTTAAACACTTCATTGATCGGCCATCATGCACCAGCGCCGACAGGACGCTGCCGGTCATCCGGTATCGCGTATTCACGTCTCGTTCGTTCGGCGAAAGTTCTTGTTACTGGCGTGTGAAGTCGGATTTCCGCTAACAAACAGCCAGTGATTAGATTAATTATCAGCTTTACAACGTTTGGTCCATTAAATGGTTCAATCGAATTGATTTATTAGATTGCCCATTCATCAAATAATGTGCGTTAAGGACATTCGAAACGTTGTCTATACGTGGGACAATCATAGTAAAATAAGTTCAACTAACACAAGTGTATCGATTATTTTGTTACACTTTTGAACACAGGACAGAATTAACTTACTTCGAACAACGCCAGTCAAGGTGATGCAAGGGTTGCTGGGATCAGTACTTTGTGGAAGATGTATCCAACGTCCAACTTCTCCGAGAACACATGTGGGGTTTACCACTAACATATAAATTACCAAAAAACACTATCCCTCTTCTATGCGGCCACTGATAGGGATGCAGAAAAAAAGGGTCCTAAAAACTTTTTCTCAGAAGGGACCTCGCTTTCTCCGTTAATCGATCGATTCCTTTACTGCCGACTGTGTTCATAACAAACCCGTGCTTCACGGATAGATCCCGACCCGGGGAGTTCAAGAGGATCTGCTTTCCATCGCCTACCTCAATTCTCATCGCTGTCACTTTTTCGCCATCCCTTTGCTCTCCAACCAACTATGGTCGCCAGTGACAACAGCGAAACCAAGGGTTGACCAATTGAAATGTTTCGCTCTCCAATGTTGCGCCTACTTCGACCCGTTCCGTTCCACCGCAAACCGAACCAAAACAGACCACGAAGAAACTCCTCGTTAAGTTCAAGTGACCGGCGGCCTTGAAAAGAAAAGCCTCGAAAATAGATTCACGGTCTCAACGGAGGCAGGGAAGAAAAAAGGATGACCGCAGAGAAAGAAAGCGAAGACCGGGAGGCCCGGAAAGAAAGGTATGCGTGAAATTGATGATTTCATTAATGTAAAACGGTTGACAGTTGGGGACCGAAGACGGCAATAACGGTATCCCTGGAAGGGAACCTTAGAAACCGGACCGTGCGGAAATTGAATTGAAATTACACCACGACGCTCCCTAGGCCCACGGCCTACGGCTGTAGCGGCGTGAAAAGAGGTATAGTTGTCAGGGACACGCCCCGTCCCGAAAGGATCCTTTTTGTCGTTAGAAAAAGGCGCGATGGCGAACCTCGCCAGGTGATTAATCGTTGCGTGTTGTGTGGCGAAAATGTGGTGAATTTAAATGGCTTCGAAGGTGACCCACAGACCATATGGACACAGATTAAAGCACTTCTTAACGGATTTAAATGCAAGCTTTCGGCCCAAAAATTTGTTGGAAGCAATGAGTAGATAAACTTTGCAAAGTTATTGAATTCATCTCTCTGTATCGCTCGGGACAGTTGTTGATCATTCCGTCCGAACCCCACCATAAGTCATTCACGCTGACCACTGCATCCCTTGTCAGCACACAAATCGCCATTACTCTGGTCATTAGCAGGATGAAGCAGCGTTTCCGTTTTTCCGGCGCTAACCGCGATCCTGGTGCTGCTTCATCAACGTCGCTCGCAGAACGGCCCACCCCTGCGGGGAGGTGGCGTCTGGTGAACATATTCCGGCCACGCCACGAGACGACGAGTTTCGCACCGATAATTTATGCCGAGCGTCGGTAAACATCTTCTCCGAAGCCGCGAGGCGCGCCTAAACATATCAATCAAACCAGCCCGAACCCGAAACCTTTCATCCCGCTCATCAAAGGCAGCATCCGTCTTGTAACGGCGACGCTGGAATTCCCGTGAAAGATAGAGGAAGGACCAAAGCCATTCATCAGCGACCGACCGAACGACCGACCGATGGTCCTTCGCCACCGGCAAACCATCTGACCTCACCGAACGCAATCAATTCGCAAATCCTGGAACCAAGTGATAATGTTTGTCGTCCGTCCGTCCGTCCGTGTCCTTCCGGTGAGTGGGGCGGCCTAATCAAACAGCTCGGAAAGGAGCCGCGGTCCCGGCTACCCCAGCCATGGGCTGGTGACATTTGGTTGATTCGATCGGTTTGCGCCGCGCACGCCACGAGACCCGAACGCTGATTGCGCGGTACGCCATCAGCACCACCGACACCGCTTGGAGTAGCGCCTCGGCCACTGGCGTTCGGCAGTGCAGGCCTATAAATTAGTTTATATTTTATTAGACCCCCGCCACTCTGGCACTGCCGGACGGAATAGTTTCAGTCACGCCCGGGTGGACATAAAATGCGTGACACACCACACGTGGCTTCCCTGGGACTGACTCCCACCCGCCATTCCGGGCACTAAATTAGTTCCAATGCAATGCGCACTGGCCGAGTGGATGGCCCGATCCGATTAGCCTGACGCCCGCAACAAAGACTAAAACTGTTTCTGATTTATTATCGGCTGCGTGGCTTTGCATTTGGCAATAATTGGACATAATTTGACAGTTTTCGACGCTGGCCCCGTCGGAGCAACAACTGCTGCGCGCGCTGCGACCGTCTGGCGTCCAGGTGTCCTTGCGCACGGGGTCATCTGTTTACTTTTCAACTTTTGCCCCGTGCCCAGGTCACGGTCGTGGTGGCCCAAGTTGGTCATAAAACAAACACCCGGCTCGACCGCTCCGCCCACCGTCGGTTGACAATCGTGCGTCAGGTTATTCAATTATTTATTTGTTTGTAATTTGTATAATTTGGATTTATGGGGCCTGCATTTTACGATTGATTAATCCCTTACAGCCTGGCCGGAGCTCGCGGGAGAGCTTCGTGGCGTTAATCGTGATAATTGAAAATTTAATTGAAGCTCGAATTTACGGCAGGACACGCTCTCGTGTGCGAGGCTGTGTATTAGTTCAAGCGGTTTGTTGATTAGCGAGGCACTTCCCTGTAACGATTATATGGACCGGCTCCGGATTTTAATTGCCGGTGGTGTAATACACGCTAAACAATCATTTGCACTCCTCCAGTGATGAGTTGAAAGGGCAAAGTCACTTTCGAGAACAGCATGAATTTTCCGACGTGTGGCCCATCTGCTACAACATCCGGGGACCGAAGCAGTACAGTGATAACACTGGCAACCCGGAAGACACTCCTTACCGGCCACTGTTCCGGCGATGGCGTGGAACAAAACCCACATTTCCCACGCAACATTACACGGTGAGTATTTATGGTTCCTTTTTCCGGTCAAAAGCCGGGCTGCACCCTGGAACAGAAAATTTGTCAAACGGACCGTTACTGATCAGCATAAAACACTAAAGTTGGTTGTTTCCAAAAGAGTGCGGCTTTTCTGGGTAAAATAAAAACATCCTGCTACTGCTCGCCCGCCCCGGAGTATTGTGCAATTTGCTGCCGGTGCACCAAGTGGCAACGATAATTTTCCCAACCCGAAACTTTCCACTCCCCGGCCGAAGGCCGGGGCATGCACATTTATGAGGTGTTTTGTGCGAGATGATAAAGCGCAACTTTCTACTTCGCCCGCAAATGGAAAAGGGCTTATGAGAGGCAGCGTCCTCACCGCAAAGGCAGTGCCAAGGGCAAAAACGGGATGCCGGAAAAGTTTTTTTATGCAATCCCGCTCCTAAATTTCCACTCTCGACCAACTAATAACTCTTCGTTCGTTTGTTTGTGTTCCGGGAACTTGTCTTTTGTGTGCGGTGGCTTCGGGCCTGCCTGCCTGACATGAAGCAACCTAATTGAGTGTAAATCATTAAGTCGTTCAGACGGAAAGCGACCGAGCCGAGGATGCGATGTGCGCGTTGGGAAAACTATAGCCTCAGAGACCTCAGGTCTACGAGGAGGTCGTCAGCACATAAACAGCGCAAAATAGATTGTGCTCACTCGCTCAAGGTTTTCTGGGCCAATGCCACTACCGAGGCCACCGAGGCAGTAGCTAATCTTCAATTTGGGATTGAATTTAAAAATGGAAATTTAATTTCGATCCTCTTTGCACCGGCTTTCCCACTGGATCACGGCAAGGGCACGAACAATAACGAACCAAACGAAGTGGGTTCCTCTCCAAGCACAACATACGGCACGGAGAAAGAGAGAAACATGACCGAAAATCGACTTGAAACCATCCATATTTGTGTTTGTGAGTCCCCCCCTTTCGGATGGCACGTCGGAACGGGTGGCGTCCAGTTGGTGCAGGAAAATATAAATGATTTTTCCGCACCATTACTTCCAATTTTGTGAAATAGATGATAATTCAACTTTGCTTTCCGATGTTGCGCATTCCGACTTGGGTCGTGACCGCCCTCCGGGGGCCAAAGGGATATGTGACAGAGTCCACTTTCGGTTCCGCTTATCGTTTCACACCGCATCGGTTTTCCGGCGCACTCGGACGTCAGCGAGGACGCTCACCTGACGGCCAGCAGCCGTGTACGACGAGACCCCTTCGGGCTCCGAGCTCGCCGGTGAGCGGAATTTAATCAAACCGGAGCGTGAACAGGGAACCAACCGAAACCGGGAATGGGCGGCGGGCGGACGGCTGGCAAAGGGCAAAAATCCTGGCACAAAAACTCTCCGCCCCGGCAGTAGTAGATTGACGTCCGGTGTACTCCGCCGTCGGGACGATGGCCGGGCAGCGACAGAGCGCCCACCAGAAAGGGAATGCATTGAATAAACGTCATAAACGGGTCCTCACGTTCGCACGGCCGCGGCGAACGGCCACGGCCAGCATCCCCAACGACAAACCCGCAGCGGTGGTCGATGCCCGCAGCCGACACAGGCTAGCAGACTTTAATATTTATGATGGCTGCACGACGGCTGCCTGCGCTGATACACCGACGCGCTCGGCATCGGCCAAAAAGGACGACCGAGGCCCCCGGTCCGCCCGGAAGGAAGCCAGTGGTGAGCAAGTGATCAGAGCCGCCGGCCCGGTTTCTAATTCTCAAGAAAATGTGGACACACTTGCGCTATCGCCCTGCCGGGGCTATTAGCTACCGCGCTGGTAGATCCTAGGTGGACCCAAGAAATGGAGCCGCCTGGTGGCTGTGTCGGAAAAAAGAAGAACGAACGAAAAAATCGCTTCCAAAAGAAGCGATTCATCTTTCCGTGCATTTCTGCCGTGAGTCCCCTTCCCCGGAGGACATCGCAGGACGTCTCGAAGGCAAGTTCTGCGCAGACAGTGACTTTCGTTCGTTCGTTCGTTCGCCCCGTGTCCCCGTGAGGATGGAACGCTGCGTCACAAAGCGCTTCTCGGGGCGGCGTACCTCGAGGACGTGATCAGATTTACTGATCGGCCCGGCACACGCTCCGGCATGTGTGACGTGACGTGGGGAATATGTCTTGCTCGCCGGACGAAGTACAACATTCGTTAGGACACACAAATTGAAGCCTGACACCTCGAGTCCGGAAAAACGGCTCCACTGTAGAGAGCAAAAATCATTCACATGGTCTCGTCCCTGGTCCCTCCCGGATCAGCACTTCCTTCAGCAGCACTCCGGACTCAATTGTGTGGAAAGCTCCCATTTGTTCATTTTCCACAGATCATTTAGCAATCAACAACCGGGATGCGCGCGCGCGTGTTTTGTTTTATCGCCACCGCACCACAGATGGGTGGACTTCATTCCGTAATGTTTCGGAGCACAAAATAAGCGCCGGGGCGTTGGTTCACGGTTAAGCCCTACTCCATTACGCAGGGTGTGCTGCAAACAGAACCAATAAAACGAACCGTTTTTTTTCGAAACAAAAAAGGGATCATTCCCTACAGCGGTCCTTGCGACGTTGCTCGCGTGCTGTCACTTTTATTAATTGCTGTTAGCAGGCGTTGATCAAAAGCTTACTCGAATATTCATAAGATACTTGACTTTGCTCGGCCCGTGTCAGTGCGTTCTCGTTCATCGTTGCGACCGCGTTCGCTTTACTTCGCCGAATCAGCTGCGGGATTTTGCTGCCACCGTGTGCTGGACCCGGGGATAAAAAACGGTGAAATTTTCTCCTCTTCCACCAGTACCGGTTCGAGTGCCCGACAGCGTCGCTTATCCTCGACGACGACGACGACGACGGCGTTGCACAAGCGCACGTACCGAGCGACGGAAGATGAAAGCATACGGGCCAGACCGAGAGCCGCCAGTTCCTGACGTTCACCGTTCCTCATTTAATATTTCATAGTAATTATGATTACACCACTTGCAACACTATAGCATTTTCTGTGAAAACATCATCAGCGCACACACAGTGAGGCCCGTTGTTGAAGGTAGCAAAATGGAGGAAGCAAAACCCTTCGGACGCGCCTCACACAGAGAAGGATGTGTCTCCTGTTTGCATGCCCAAGATCTCCCATCAAACGCGTCGCTCCTGCGTCGAGCGGAAAAAGGGAGTTATCTGCACGTTGATGCGGTGCCACCGTTCCGTCGGCTGATGATGGTCTGATTTTTCCCCCGATCCGGGCCAGGCCCGGAGTTGCTCTTTTTTACGATTTCACTCGTCGTAAAATCACGTTAAAAGGCTTGCGGCTTGCGCTTTCGGAGCCAACCGAGCACGGCGGGCAAGCAATCCACGGTACCGTAATACGTAAACATCATCCTCGAGGCGTGCCGACTCCCCGGCACACAATTCACCAGCCGCAAGATAAAGCGCACACTATGGTGGCCACCGATTTTCTACCGGTGTGTACGTCTTCTTTGTGTCCGTGGCACCACCGTGTACCGTGTTTGGGGAAATTTATGCTGCGACTCATTACGGGATAAGGGGCGCAAGCACAGCCGTACTTGAAGAGGCACCTGAATTGCGCTTCGCTCGTTGCATGTTCCTTGTTCCGAGTTAAAGTGCACCAAAAATGGTATAAAACTTGAAGCTGAAACAAACTCTACAGCAATCAATAAGGACATTTGCAAGATCCCTAATCAATCAAATTCATGAGTCCAAACCACGGAGACCGAAATATTCCACGGCTAAGCAGTAGTGTAGGTGATGACGAAAGAGTTTGTTTACATCGCCAAAAAGGCTAAGGCTGTATGGATTTGCTCAATTAACCACCACCAGCTTTATCTGTATCCTTCTCAAATAGGGATGAATTTAAAGTCTAACTAATTTAAAGAATTAACTTAATTTATTATTTGTGTTAAACGGTGATCAACATAAAAAAACCTTAACCTTCATCGAAATCTTAATTGAGTGACCTTAGTTAAATTTGTCTAACTCTTCTGTCCATTTCTTTTGCCATTTACAGTCGCCTACCTTAACCTGGGAACCTCACTGATAGCGTTGGGCCGCTGTCAGGAAGCGGCTAGCGTCCTGCGCGAGGGCTCGAAGCTGGACGGCACCGGTCTGCGGGATCGACCGGCCCACGAAAACGCCCGCATCAGTGCACTGCTGCAGCTCGGCAATCTGTACGCCGATCAGGGAAAACTGCAACGTGCGCTGGCCATCTACCGCGAGGCGCTGCACACACTGCCCGAGCGCTATCCACCGCAAGTGAGTACCATCGCCACCGCACCGGATCCTTGCTGTCCGCAGGAAATTGCACCCCTCCCACCCGGAGCAGCGGGTGGTGGCGCTTTCTTATACCAAATCAAACACTTTCACACCTTCAACCCTAATTTGGAACCGCGTGCTCCAAACACACCGACACCCGGTTGGGCGGGCCCTCGGTAAATGGCGCCCCTCGGCGCAGGAAGTGTTGAAAAGCTTTTAATGATTTCCTTCCGGTGTATTTTCGGTGAACCCTCTGGCTTGTGTGGCCGGAAACGGAGAAACATCGAGCGGTGGTGCGGCGAAAAATTATCACCGGAAGCAGCAAATCCGGATATCAGAGATTTTTATAAACACTTTCACGTGACTCGGTCGGTCTCTCCACAGGCACCCCTGGCCCCCTGGCGGTCCACCATCATTCGTGTGTTCGTGTGCCGGTGACGTTTCATATTTATAGTTATTGCCATCGCCGTGTGCTGCCCCTTAGCCACCGGATGTGGCCGGAGATTTCCTTCGTTCCTTTCGTACCATTTCGTTTCACCGTCTTCGTCTTGGGCACGGTGCACGTTTTCCTCGCCCAGCCCACCGGTATTTCCGGTGCAAAATGGATCGGGAACCAGCCCGGGGGCTTAGAAAAGGAGTGTTTATGCGCGACGGAGCTGCATATTACTTCTGTCTAGGCGAAACTTTCGTCATCTTTTCGACTCTCACTACCGACGCCGCCTCTCGTTAAGGCGTCGTCGATTTGCCCGTCCGGGTTTTTGGTGGACGGCCACACACTATTCCCGGATCGTTTGCCGGATCAAGCTTCCGGCTTGAGGCGGTTCCACCCTCGAACCGAGGACTTCACACATTGCGACTTGGTGCCACCGGCAGGGCAACGCGGATTATGGGGATGAACATATGGATCCAGACACACTTTCATCTTTTTTTTTTCTTGCCTCTCACAGTCGCTCGGCGGAAAGCAACTTGAATGCCCGAAAACTGCGCAATCCTTTTCCAACACACAAGATGTACTCGAAGTCGGTTCGCCGGGTAGGCAAACAAGTGGCAAAAAAAATCCCCTAGAAAGCGACCGAAAAACCTTCATCCTTATTTTATTACCTACGTTGTATAAATTGGAAATTTTATTAGTCTTATAACACACAGCGTGTGCGCGCGCACCAACACAGCCGCCGGAAAATCTGGCCAAAACGAGGACCTTCGAGCGGTTCCGGAGGCGGAGGGGTCGTTTCGAGGCCTGGACCGCATCGGCCTCGTTGCCCGGTCGCCCCACAATTCACACGGCTGCCGGAGATCCGCTCGGTGCAGTTTAGTTTTATTAGATCGACAGTATTTCTCGACATTTTATGAGCAACTCGGCAGAGGCCGACCGGGCTCGGCAACATCGAAGCAACCCATCGCTCTTGATTCTTTAAGCTTGTGGACTGCCGTGGCGCGCTTCGATGGAAAAGGACTTGGTTTAATACACACGCCGACCAGAAGACGGTTACGGTTTTCCATGAATTTTTATCCATCTCACTGTGTGCTGTCAAGTGGCCATTTTTTCCCCACAGCAATTCCCGTCGGCTGTCAGATTTTCACTTCGGTTTGAAAAATGTTGAAATTTATTCCATTCCCACCACACGGACGCTGTCAGTCGTCGCCAAGGGAACGAACGCAGCGAACGTAGCCTACGGCGGCGATATGCAGTCGAGGTATTGCTGCTGCAGCCACTCACCGAATAGACCGGGTGGAAAATGTGTGCATCATTTTATTCCACTTTCCACCCCACTTTAACGCCTTTTTTAATTTCGCAAGCTCGTCCATTCGTCAAAATTGTTTCATTATCCGCACACAACGGCCCTTGAGGCCATCCCGAATGAGGGAACTTTCCGAAAAGAAAATAACGACATAACGCTTTGCGCCACGGTGGCCGTGATTCGCTTGAAACTTCTACTACTGTGGTTAAAAACGGAACGGGAAACAGCTTTCTTTGATTATCGTGATTATCCTCCAAACCGGCCTCAAACTGCCAACAAAGAATCACTATTTGGATGTTATGCGTCGATTGTGTAATTCTGTGTATCAGAGAAGACCAGATTTGTTGAGAAAAAAATCTTGTTTTTTGCATCATATTGTGGTGATCATTTCAACGACCGGATTCGATAAATGTTTCAAACCGTTTTGGGCCAAAGAATTGTAACAAATGTAATCATCGATGTGTTTCATACATTTAGAAGAAAACAAACAATTTTTGTGGAATTTCCCGTTATTTGTTCGACACCGTAGTATACCACAAGGATGAAACTTTTCCATCATCTGCAGCAAACGGACGGGTTTCGGGCCGGCCAGTGGCCGGCTTTCAAAAGCCAGCAGCCGGCAGCAAGAATCGTATCCAAATGTGTACCACAAGGCCACCGAAGGAGAAGGCTGATGATGATGGAATTGAAACATAATGCTCGTCGCTCCGGGACGGGAGCACAACCCGAGCACATTCGGAGCCAGATGGTAAATCCAACCATTTTCCCGCTGCTTTAGCATTGCCGAAAAACTTCGTCCATATCCCCCCGGTGGCATCCTGCCGATCGAGGGACACCGAGCGGGGGCCCGAAGGAAGAGCGGGTAAAATATGCAACATTAGAGCTCTCTGGCCCCCGGGCGATGGAATGTCGGAAATTATTCAACCAGATGTCGATGTTACAAAACTAATAACATTCCACGGAGCATTCTCATCCCGTAACACGATGGTTAGAACCGCGATCGTTGATGAAACATCATTGCACCGAGCACTCGCTGCTCCAATAAGTTCCTTGAATCTCCCTACGAAGCCAATTCTTATCACCTAGCACGATAAGAGCACAAATCCAGGTGGAGAAAAAATCCAATCTCACGCCTCTCGGCCACCAACAAATATGGTATGGTGTGCAGCAGCGTTCTGCGGAAGTATTAAAATATTTACAAACCACCGTTTTCTCTGCCGCGACAACCGCGATTTGTTTACGCAAATCCAACAAGTGAAAGTTTCGGTTCCCAACCAACCAACCAACCAACCCAACTGGGGTGGCGTTGTTCCGGTTACGAGAGCGAGCGAGAACCTTGCGTCGAACCTGGCGGGGTTTCCGTGTTCCGCCCGAGGGCTCCCCATGAAGTGAGAAAAAAGCCCACCCCGTTTGGTACGCAATCTGTGACAACCAAGTTACACTTGGGAGTGTCCTGTCCCGCGCCGAAGGAAAGTCTTTTTATCTCCACAGTACAGTACGGCACTCCATTCCGTCGTTTGGCTGGCGTTTGGCTGTCATGTTTCGCCGCCGGCCGTCGGTGGATGGGACATTTATGGGCCGAAACCGGCAAAGGAAAAGAACCCTTTGGGCCAGGGAGAAAGATTTTCCCAGAAACACGACCTCGACAATCTACCATCACCGGAGAGACGGAAAAGCACTTTCATTAAAAGAATTCAGCAGCGAGTCTGTCTTTCGCGTGGCAACGGAAACTACAACGGCGACGGGAAAACAAACTTCAAAGACAGTCCCGGAAAGAGCCACCCGTGCTGGTGGCCATTGCATTTAACGCACTCCGACGTGATGTGATTTATGAAAACAAGTTTATTCATAATTAGTTGCGGAGAGAAATATGGCAGCCACGCCACGGCGGAACGGCGCTATGCCAGTTGGTGTGAAAAACATGTCCGGAACCTTGCCGGTCGGAGATGCGGAGTTTGCAAGGAAAATAAACTACCACTACCAGTGAAGCCGAAAGCTTGCACTCACTTTTCGAACACCAAACACGGTCGATGTCAACCCTAAGCTTTCCCGTGCCGGGGCGAGCGATGCGCATGTCCTGTGCCGAGCCGAGTTCCCCGTGAGCGCAGTGCTCGCCGAGGGTTCATTCACGTGACTCGTTTTTCCGCTTGGTCCGAAACGGTCCGTTGCGTTAAACTGTTGCTCTGCTGCTACCCGGTCTCTCTCTCTCGCTCTTGAGCTCCCTTTTCGTGACACGTCGTCACGAAAGTGGGGTTTGTTGGTGGAAACAATTTTCCCAAAATAAATGTCAATCCGATAACAGCAAAGCCTGGAACGTTTGTCAACCCATCCACCATCGGTCGGACGTTTCTGGACAACTTAAGTTCATTTAGCGGTTGCTCTGTGGCCACTCGGTGGCCATTAAAGGTGCCCAAATCTGCTGAAGAAGCCATGGCTCTCTTTCAAGCTCCTTCCTTCGGCGTGATTGGTCCCAAAAAGGGAATCCCACTCCAAGAGTTCCGAAAAATCAAGTATACACACGCTCGTGCGATTAGCTGGGTCAATCTTTGGGGCCTTCCCATCGATCAAATATTCTTATGGCCGGAACCGCGCGAGTGGCGGAAACGTTATAAAGCTAGACTTTAAATCCCAATCTCACCAATTCAATTCACACTGCAATAAACGTTTATCTATCGGACCATTTCGATACCTTCTTCTTCTCCCCGTGGTTCGCGTGGCCACCAGTCAGGTAGCCCGTGGTCCGGCTACTTCAAGGCCTGCCCGATAAAGATATGTTTATGGCAGGAAATTGGCTCTCCATTTTTTATCCTCCCCCCACCAACGCGGGGCCCCGAATTGGCCTCATTTTCACGCCACTCTCGCCGAGGCGATGATACGAAATTGCGCCGTTAAATTTTATATGACTTCGAATAAAATAAAATAATCAATTAAATTGTCCATACGGAGCCGAGGGTTCCTCCCGGGGTGGTGGTCCTCTCAAGCGCACACAAACACCCCCGAACACACTGGGTGGGTGGTGCAGGTGATGAGGCGCCACTGCCATCCCATCCGAATGGCCAAGGTGCGATAAGAAACTCCGTGTGGCTCCGGTTTCTGCAGACCGGAGGGCACCGTGCGACGTATCTTTCTTCACAACCATTTGGCCAACCTTACGATTCCCATTAACCGGTTTACCGGGTTTCGGGGCGACCACCACCGACACCACGACGCTGAGTTTTGTTCTGCATCGACCTCGACGACCCACCAACCCGTTCGCGGCTGTGGCCGTCTTGGTGCAAGAAAAATACGAAAAACTTTCAACTTTCGGCGAAATTATCTTCTTAATGGGTTGCAACGATGCCCCGGTGTCGTCTGCTTGATGGCCATGCCTTTTCCGGCCATGCACCCGGCTCGACTTCCGTCTGCTTGTTGGCAACTTTGGCGAAAGTTTGCCGGCGGGCAGGACCCGGGAGTGTGAATGCTAATCATCATCGGACCCCTTCACGCTCCTGACGCCACACGACATATTCGCTTCCTTAACGGTGACGGGTCTCTCGTACCTTACACGGTTTAATTACAAAAAGAAACCGAACGGAGTGCCGTATCGTGAACCGGAAGCCGTTCGCCACCGGAAAAGCGCAGGTTATCGTCCGAAAACAGATGCTGGAAATAATTGGATAATCGGCTCTAATTAGAATCTCACCACCATCCTGATGCATCCGCGGTGCCAACTTGCAATCCGCGTCGTTCTCGCCACTCCCGCGGTCGACTCCCGCTTTTTTCGGTGTCACCTTCCCCCGGAACCGGCGACCGATAACGACCGGCTCTCGGGATCGGGCTCGGAAACGGTCTAAGAGCATTTCCGTTTCGCGTTTCCGATTCCAGGCCAGTGCCAGGATTCGTTTGGCGGGTTGACTTACCACCACCACCGTTGGTGGGTTCTTTTAATTTACCAACCGCTGGCGGTCGGTGGCCGTCAGAGAGAATGGAATAGAGATCCTGCAGCCCCGTCGAAATGGCCCGTCGAAAGTCGGTGTCGGAATTCCCGATGGGGCAAGCAAAGCGGAACAATTGCACTTTTACGGTTATGTCCAACATATTTTTCCGCTCACAAAATGCGTCCCGTCTTATTATTTGCTCAGCGGCCACCGGGACTGGCTCCCGGTGTGGGTCACGGAATTATTACGACCCCCCCCCCCTAATGCCATTGTATGTTGGGTGGGGGTATTTGGGGCGTATCTAAATGTGCCGAACGTGTTGCCGTTGTTGTTGTCCGTGGACGA
>NC_071286.1:72178827-72247721 GCF_943735745.2 Anopheles bellator | reverse complement strand
ATTCCTTTTGCGTCCGAGTGCCCATGGCCCGAAGCCGGGTCACTCCTCATCAGCGCCCATGGTCCAAAACCGGGTCGCTGTCTCTTATCACTCCTCGCTACCATGAATTCTTACATGGCAGGATCGCCAATGTGATATCCTCGTACGGTAATATATTATACACGTAGTCCCGCAGCTCTTGTGCACAACCGTACTCCTCTATTTCTGTACACTGACTGACTCCCCGCTCGCCAATTCACACATACATTCATGCCAGCTCATTCGTATATGCCACACATCCCATTTATTGTGCAATCAGAAACATGCGCCTACAACTATTAGTCTTTAACTTGATGACATCCTAACGACAATGCCTTTTTAAAACAAGGCCTAACTGTGTGCCTATAACATATGCAATAATTTATAATCATCGGTCGCTTTAAAAGTCGCTCACTCTTCCCTTTCGCTCCCAATCGCCGTAACGTGTCGGTTCCGGTCCCCGCGGACCACCGATTTCGCCGGTGCTGGGATTTGTGTTGTTTGGCCACGCTTGCAGTGGTTCCTTCTCCTGGTACGGATGCTTGCCGACAATTTCATCCAGCTTTCCGATGGGCGTTTTTTCGCGCAGCTTCTTCTGGAACTCTTCCATCCGCGGGGTAACCGGAGCATCGGTCGACTGCGGTTTGTTTGTGGAACAGAACGACAGCGAGGGAACTGCAAAGGGTCGCGGGGGAGACGCGGTGATTGGGAAGATGCGCAATGCAGTAACACTGGATGCTGTGCTGGAGATGCTTACCCAAATTAACCACGTAAACGTGGCGAATGGAGGAAGAAAATTTGTTCAGCAGTACTTTGGACGTCATCTTTGAGTTTTGATTGCGATCCGGGTTTCTTAGTAATGCAAAATTGCGCTCCCGTTCGTACTGGAGATTCCGCCTGTAGAAGATTCGTCTAGATCGCGTTTCTCACAGGAAAATTGTTTGTTTTCATTTGCAGTGAAATGAATAATCACTGCAATAATCGTGGCAGCAGTGATTATTGCAGCTGTAGCGGCCTGACTCGACCCTGTGCAAGCGCAAGGGTCCGACTCAACCCTACCCAGATACGTTTTCTAGTTCTTTGTTTTTTCTTCGTTTTGGAAATGCAAGATTTTGACTAATAATGTAAGATTTTGACTAAGAATATGTAAGATTTTGACTAATAATGAAAGATTTTGACTAAGAATGTAAGATTTTGACTAATAATGTTAGATTTTGACTAAGAGCAAGATTTCTATTTTGTCTTATTTTAATTATTTTATTTTTGTTTCACTAAATCAATGTAAACATATAATTACATTTTAATTATGTTTTGAAATATTTTTCAGCCTTTTCTTCAGCAACAATAAGAGCACCAACAGCTGAGTTTTTCCAAATGAACGTTGAATTGTTGGGCTTTTGGACGGTTTTATCACGCTTTTATCGTTTTATCAGCATTCCACCGATCAAAAAGCCGCGGAAACAGTTCCCTCGAACGAATTCCCTCAAAGTGTTGCTGTCGAATTCAGAACGAAATTCCGTAAAATCCGTAAATATGTGGGCTACTGAAACGTTTAAATAAAGTTCATTTTCATTACTAGGGCCGAGGAACTGTTGAAGATCGGTGATGTCATTACGAAAACGCATCGAAAAAAAAATCAAATTGGAAGATAAATGGAAATTTTTCCTTTTAATCTGAATTAAAAGTGAGAAGTGAGTTTTGAGACGTGAACAGACAGTGAGACGTTTCGAAAGAGTTCTCGCTTTCTCTCACTTTACCCGAGAAGCGCCATCTGTTGAAAAAAAGATAAACTAATTTCCCGGTTCTGGTGGGCAGTAGCGAATACAATTGTTTTTAAAAGTCGGTTACATCCTAATCCCTTTCCTTTCTAATCCACATCTAATATCCGTTTTAAACCCAACCTTCCTTCCAACTTGTGGCTTACTGTCCCGGCAAACAAGTTTCCTTGATTCCCTTGGCCGGGGTGGCGCGGGGCCAACAACCCAGCCCGTAAAAACGGACCGTTGCAGAGAGCATCAGAGATTAACATTGTCTCCGTTGCAGGCCAAGACCGCTCCGCGGATGTAATTGCCGGATAAGAAGACGTTCTCGACGCCAGAGAGGGTTTATTTTTCTAGCACGGCAACGAAACGTCCAGAATGTGGTACGAACGTTTTCCAACACGTAAGACTTGCTCCCTGGTTTGTATTTATTATTAGAAATCGAATGGGAAAAACGAGAGCAAGCAACATTCGCATGTGCTCGGAGTGTTGAGATTCACTCGCACGAAGGAAAATCAAAACAGCATTACTTAGGCACAGCATACATTTCCACACAAACGACCACACAGCCGCGATTTTAGGATGGCAACGCTGAAACGTGGGCAGCCTGGCCGGTTGATCGTTTTCGCGTTGGAGCAGCTTGCGTGTGCGTGCCATATCACGGGGATTACGTACGGCACAGGAATGAGCACATAACTTCATCAATGAATTCGGCTTTGTATGTTTCATATGATTCCCAAAGGATAGCAGTTTCCAAAATCTTGATAAGAAAACGATTCGCCGAGAGTTATGTAACTGCTCTCCATAATCGTTCCGTTTCCGAGCTACAAACATCATAGAGCAGCCGAGTGCTCTGCTACTCCAACGGTCTTCAGGTCGTCAGGTTCGTTCATTATCACCTCGAATGGTTTTTCCACCAATATATTTTCCATTTAATGAGCCGATTGGACTACGACCGGGAGTCACGTGGGAGGCCGCGTTGAAGGGATGCGGAACTCTCTATGGGTAGTAACAGTGTAGGGAGTGAATTGATTTACCCTAGCCAAGACGATCGTACCAAGTGTGCCTGGCTCCTAATGGTTCGTTTACGTGACCCACGATGGATCATCGTGGGAGCTTGTGCATCGGTGACGGTCGCTGGGAGCTTAAAATAGATCACGTCAATGGGACGAGGAACGATCGGGAACGATCGTCTTACGAAAACGGCCCTTTCCTTTCCTTTCCTTTCCTTTCCTTTCCTTTCCTAGGGGTAGAGAATTCCAGTGCCACCGCGAGCACGTGCTCAGCCGTATCCGGAGCGACAGAGTCCGTTCCGGACGAGCCGCCGGCTGCGAGAGGGAAAATGTGTAATAGGTTTTTGATGCATGTTGGGCAAGTGCAGTTTTCCGATGCGGTTGCGCGGGCGAAGGCGACGAATTAGTGGGCGGGATGAAAGTTATTTTCTCGACGGCAGAAAATGCTCGATCGCACGCGGGAAACGTTTTCGGCGAGGGACCATATTTGGGAGTGTCGTTGTGCACTTTTGCTTTGCCACAACGCACGGCTTGTAAGAACTCCTAATGCGCGATTCGATGCGGCTGACAACGGGTCTAGTTTTCACGGACCAAGGGAGAGTCGAAATCGATCGTTTCAGCAACAGGTGCGCCAGAGCTGCACAGAACGGAAATGGGTTGGTTAGAATTTCACCAGGTTCGATTCGATGGAAAATAACCTATCGGTGCGGCAATGAATCGAAAAGATTTTCACTGTTGCCATTATGAATTATTTGAGCCCGTTCTAGGACGTATTCCGTTGAAGGTTCAATGGCAAAACAAAAACATTTTGTTCAGCTCGCAAAGTGGCCGCGAATGCAGAGCGAGGAAAAGTTGTGCACAAAATGAAATACAATCATCAGCGGATTCATGTTTATAAATAACATTTTTACTCGATGTGCAACGCTGGCGCGTTCGTCCATCTCTCATCAGGATTTCCGAATCTGCCTTCACCAGCTCCCTCGTGTAATCGAAATGAAAAATATGCCTTCACCAGGCAACCGGCCGCGGGTGAGCCGAGAAGAATGAATCAGCGAGAGCGAGATCGCTGCGTATGTATGAAAAACGGACATTTATCGTACTCCTACATCATCATCGGCGGAAAAAATGGTGTGTCCCGTTGACCTATTCACTAATAGCACATTTTGCTTTCCCGCGCAAGCAACCAACACCAGCGCCAAGCGAGTCCGATTTTCCGAGTCCGATTTCCACCTTGCTCGGCGTGTGGGTTAATTAGAGAAAATTCGCATGCGCAAATGCAATGGTTATCTCTTGCAACGCCTATATTTGTATGACGAACATATTGTTACTTTCGGACTAGTGTGTATTACATAGTTTTTTTTTCTGTTGAAGTTGCAACAGCCAATCGGCTGCAAGTCGAAAGAGCGCAACGGAGGTACGATACTAATTCTGTGGGCTATATTCGGAAAAGTGCCCTTCGTACCTTCTCGTTCGTAGGATTAGATAATCCTGGGGCCTCGCACGGACACGTTAAAAAAAGAAGCCATTCCTTCTCTGCCGCCCCGGGGGTTCTCACTCGAGTGGGGAGTTGGACTCAAGTTGTACTCCATCATTCGTAATCAAGTGGCGCACGAGCCGGCATCATGCTTCGATGTGGCTTACGAGGACCGCCACTAGCCAATTGTGCGTGCCCCCCGCTTTGAGCACAGAGATGCTCTCCCACCGACTGACAAGCGCCAACATGCCGACCCCGGAGCGCCGACATTCCAGGCCGACGGATTGGTGCGGTTTTAAAAATAGCTCCCAAAACTTCGCTGCTGGGGACGACGGACGACGGGGCCAAGCGCTTCGCACTCCAGCGGCCGGCCGGCGGAAAAGGGCCCCTCCTTGGAAAGCCGGTCGATGTTTGCCACCACGCAACGGTGAATTGTGCGTACGGGGACATTCCCAGGCGTCAACGTAAACCGAAATCGGTCGGGTACGGTCGATTGATGATTTTTGGATTCCTATTAGTCAAAGACTGGCATGGGTCGGAGTATTCGAAACGGCTGGCGGACATCGGACAGTTGAAAAACATCTGCCTTCTACCGAAATGTCCATCCAGTCCATGCCCGTTGTTGCGATGCAAGCGCGCGCCCATTAACCTAACCCGTACGCTTTGGCGGCCAAAGGAAAGGAGTTTGATGACGATGTCACAACGGTTACCTTACGGTCCATCAACACCGAAACATTAGTCAGACAAGAAGATGGATATTTTTGGATGCAGTTTAAAGCGCTGCTTCGCTTTCGTTTATCGTCCAGTTACTAAGTGGACACAAAATTAAGACAGACATTGGTTTGCTGATATCAACATTTATTAGTGTGGCTAATAAATGCATTTAAAAACCGAGCTAGGCAAATTACATATATGGCTATTGCGTGAACCGGAGTTCCACTTCCTGCGAGTTTCGGTGGAACTTCCGTCCCTTCGCCACACATCTGGAAGGTTTCAGTTTGCAAGGAAGTCCAACAGAGTGCAATGAATCAACGGTCCCCGTAAGCCCACACTGGCTGCAAGATCCTTGTGAAGCCTCAGCTTGGTGCCGCTGGCACACACATGTCAAGGGGTCTGTGGACATTGGTCTTTTCCATAGTTCTTGAGCCCCTTTTCGGGATTCGAAAACGGATAGTTTCGTTCACAATTTTCGAATGCCCGGCGCTTGGCGCAGTTTGCGCAATTTGTGTTGCTAATAATCATGGGCTCATCGTGTCTTTCGTAGGGATCAGAGTGCTGGGGCTGGACATTGACAGGAAACTAGAAACAGTGAACCGCAGTAGTGAGTTGAACGCCCATGGCATGCGTGGATCGTGTTGCGATTACGCTTTCCATATTTACACGAACCGTTCTTTTTCTCGGTCGCCATCCGCGGCTGCGGAGGATTCGGGGAAAACACTCGCCCATATGCCAACGGACGGTTCGACGGCTGTGTATCGGTGGACCATGTGTGTGCGCCTCCCGCCTACTGGGTTGAAGATGCGCGAGCCTGCGCATTACCTCCTGCCAGGCCCGAGCAAGGCTTAGCATTACGCGTGTAGTCAACATGTGTGTGCAGCCTTACGGCCACATTTAAAAAATCCAGCGCTTACATCGTCTCGTGCCTCGCCGTGTCCCTGTCGCCCAGCGACGACGATCTTCGGCGCTGGGGTGTGATTTTTTCCTCACAGATCCGTCTCCTTAAGTCAATGGGAGAACGAGAAAACGACGAAGATCTTATTTGCGCGCAGGCCTTTCTCTGCGCTAAGCGTTCTCTGGTGGTGTCTGGTAGACTAGTGGTGGTGGCGGCGTACGAAAGGGCCGAGGATAACGCCTGCAGCGAGGGCGGTGGAAAAGGGAAGCAGCTGCTCTGGCCACGCAATCAGGATGTGGATTTCGAGCTGGTGCTGCCGCCGCGACGCTGGTGTGTTGGTAAGCTTAGTGGTGGCCATTAATAGAACACTAGGAAACTACCCCCACGAATGACGTCGGGCTGGCGGCCGGCCTCATCTTCGGAGCAGTCGCCAGTGCATCCAGTGCATTCTGTGTTGGGTTCCCGAACCGTTCACACCGTCGGAGTGAAGCAGTGATCGGCCGAAAGACCAGCAGCGTAGCAGGGCTGAAAGGAAATGGTTTAAAAGATTAAAAATAGAAGAAAGATTAAAAGTGATGCACAGCAAGACCCGTGGACCCGGGGTGTATGTGCTTTTACTAGTTCCGAAGCATCTTCCTCGGTCCGCAGTGCCAAGAAGAAGTGAATAGTTATTTAAAGTCTGTCACGTTTCTCTCTACAACATAGTCGTTGGAGTGAAGCTAAAAGTAGTAGGCCTGCTTGCCCGGCAAAGTTGCCCGATTCGATTTGCTCGTCGCGTGCTGATAGTGGTTGTGCAGTGAAATCGGTTCCTTTTTCGATCGAACTGGGTAAGAGGTGATGGCGGCGGGCTGTGAAAACGACGTGTGGTACGATCGGCAACCACTAAATTTACAGTTGAATTTTTGCTCATTTACCGAGCTACCGTTCGCGGTTTTATTTGGCTACCATTGCCCGCCTGAAACCGATGCTGCTTTTTATTCCGGCGTCCGTATTTAATCAGCATTTTGTTGCGAGAAAATTTATCCATCGTCCGGTCCGGATCGCCACATGTTATGTTGGTATCCCTTTTCTACAACATGGCTCCTGCCGAAAACATGCACCAAATGTAACACGAAAGCAGAATGGAAAAGAAACGGGCTAACGGAATCGGAAACACGTGACAACCATGCGGTGGTGTCTGCGATGGTGACAAATTCGGATGACGGAGTGGCGCTGGAGAGAGCTGGATAAAATGCACGGCTGCTGCGATGCCATCCTCCGGTTGTTCGTCTTCGATTACCATCTTCCAACCATCCGCAATGTGCGCAGCAGGATCACGAAGGAACCTCTTAAGAGATGGCTGCCGGCAGAAAAAAAGGGACCGGTGGTGGTAGCGGCTTTTTACATAACTGCATTCCCCGCTCATTCATTTATACTAAGCCAAGCCAAGCTTGGCGCGTTCAAAATTTTGTTTCATCTGGTTTTGTGAGCTCGCACGTAAAGTGTGCACTTTTCGCTCCAAATAGGATTGCTGTGAAACACCATTTCAGTTCCAGTTCCATGATGGCATGCGGCGTCCCCGGTCTTACTCGGCAGTGCAACTAATCCGTAACAGTGTCGTTTTTTCGAAGCGTTGTGATACTTTGCCGCCCAAAAGCTACCTTCGAAAGTTCCATGCTTCCTTGCATTCAATATTACATTTTAAAAAAACATATGGAATGTAAAGAAGTATGGAGCGTTCGGGTTAGTTCAACTTAGCTGGAACCTCAGAACGGATGCCGAAAACGTCGTCGAACGATGAACGAGTCCTGCAAACGCATGATCCGTGTGTTATTGGAATTGTGCGGTGACTTTAGGGTAATAGAAAATCGTACTAATTCTGTTTTTTGTTTCTTTCTTAGTTCCTACTATGTTTTACTCAATTTGCGATTTAGATGGTCCATTGCCCGAACGCTTGTACATTGACGGTCGCAGTTGGGCAATCCGGAATTTCGCCAATTCGCCTCGGGCCCTGGTGCGCCGCGAAGGAAGAGTTGTTCGTGCGTGAACTGATTTAACCACAGCACGGCCGAAGATCGTCGAGGATATATTTTTAGAATATTACCGGCTGCTGCTGGGATCGTAAACTGGCATGCACAGGGCGACCGCTCCCGGTGACCGGCTCTACGTCTACGAACCGTTACGGAACGCGCATCCGTAGTCGGCTTCTATAAGATGTAAAAATATCCTCAGCAAGTCTAGCTCGGTCGTGTGTGTGTGTATGTTTTTCTGGGACATGGCTGGGAGATCGCCGGTTACGCATGCGTGTACCAAGACTGAGCATTTGAGGCCATTGGTCGTAGGCTTTCTGGGATACTGCAGAAAGCACGCTTCGGTCGTCTTCGGTTTTATGCTTCTTATTTATAGAACCTTTGGCACGTCTTTGCTAACTACATCAAAGACTCCTTTTAAATAGTGTCCCGTTACAATTTTGGACAAACAAGAATAGGCGGATAATTAAAAAAACCAGAAGCAAGGACTGGGGAAGTTAAAATACAAGCAAAGATAGTCACATGATACCGTAAGGAATGCTTTTTCGTCTCCGTGTCTGAACATTAAATACACAAAATGCTGATGGGAAATGATAATAAAGATTTTACAATTCTTGTCGTATTATTTGCTTTTAAGTTGTACAAATTACTGACATGGCGTAAAACGATGCGGGCAGTTCTCGGGGACATTGGTGCGATCGCTGAATAAACTTCGCGCATCGTTGCTCGAGCATTCCAAAGATCGACGTGTTTTATTCGCGTTCAATATCCTTCAAATAGGAGGTTACAAAAGAGTCTTGTCGAATAGCTTACACCCTAATATTCAATGTGGCTGCGATGCCGGTTAGTGAGTTCGTAAAAGTTTTTCCATTTCTTTCCGTTTCTTTTCGATGAACATCTTGGTGTTGGTTTTCAAGCTGGTGTAGTTGTTTTGGCCTCTCATCTTTACGGCTGCCACCATCAGATTGACCATTTCTTCGCACTACGCAGGAAGTAAATGAACGAGACAAGTGTTAGGTGCAACTGCAACACGGCACCGACAGTGGGCGTGGGATCGTACCGTCAGATTGATTTCGGCTCGACCATACTTTACGAATGCACACTGGGGAGCGTGCTTCTGGTGTTCGGCCCAGGGGTCATCCGATTCCTCCCAACCGTCCAGCTCTTTGCCACAGACAAAACAGGCCGCTATGTCGATCTCGTGGTCAGTGCCATGCCAGTAAAATCCTGCTTCGGCCATCTAAAACGCGACAAAAATCAAAAACCCACCGAGGCAATAGGAACATCGTTCGCGCGCAGTTTTGTTTACCTTTCGTATGCTGCACTTTTTGTCCTCTGCGTAGGGCCATTGCTTGAAGCTGTTCTCCCGATCCTCTTGCAGCAAATAGATGTTTGCAATATTGCGCGTCGAGTCTACCATTGTTTGATGGCAAGAAACCTGTGGAAATCACCGAAAACAAACGATCCTCGGAATGCGACAACAAACGTAAACGATTTTCTCCGTTGACTAGCGAGACAAACGAACTTTGACAGTAGGCGACGTTTGGCGTTTGAAATGAAAAATGCCACAGTTGATCAGGGCGTTTGCCCTCCACTGAAAAATCTATGCTCTATGTGAAGGTACCGTAATCTGGCTGAAAATTAGTGTGGAGAACGATTCCATTGTCCATTTCCATTGTTTTTTACCAATTTTACCAATACTAATAAAGTCGTGCAGTTGGTGTACAGTATAAAACGGACGAAATGGTTGTGTTTACATCGCTTCGCTTTGTCTTCGGTGAAAGTCAGATGGTTTGGTGCGTGTGTGTTGGTGTGCAAAATAAAGGCATCATCTGTCATCATCGAGCGAGCAAGTTTAGTCATCCATGTTGGAGAGGAGAAAAGAACGAAGTATCGATTGTGCAGCAGCAGTGATTTTGATTGTGAACCTATGGAAAACGGGCCCTGGAAACGGCAATCGGTCTAAGCTGTGCTGTGCGAAGGGATACGCCACCATCCTTGGAGCCAGGGCAGGATCCATACGAGATCCCCACAACCTGTCTGGGGACTCTGGGGCAGGACGGTTCTACTACGCCTCGCTCGCTCGCTGAATTAACCCCTAGTATCTGGAAATATCTGGACAATTTATCCGCTTTGGGACCCACCAAGTAGGCTTCTGGACGGAGGAATCTCAGTGGATGGTTTTGGATTGACGCCTTCAGCGTAACGTAAGTGGTTCGACGGTGTGGGACCTACGTCCCGGAGAAAGGGAGAAAGGGGCTACGCCTGGCAATGGTTTTACACAGCGGGAGGGACTTCCTTGATTGAATTACTCGTCGATAGTCATTATTATTTCCTGCTTAGCCTTGGAGCCGTTGCTTGAGTTGTGCAAAAAGTGAACTTCTGGAAAAATGAAGCGAGAAAGCAACAAATGTCGTCGTGTCTCTTGCTGCGGTAGAAAGCTACAATTAAATCCACTCGAAACACCCCAGATACGAGAGGGCGCCTCCGTAAGAGCCCTCATTATCGTGCACTGCTCACTTATACGAAAATGTGGCCCAATCCGACCGTGTAATGGCGGTGAAAAGTCCATTTGCTTTTCACTGCTCGTGCAGTTCTTGAAATTTTGAAAACGACTAATCGACAACGATAAGAGAAATGGCTTCACCGGGGCAGGCCTAAGAACTCCCAGTTACTAAGCAACAATGGGAACTCGCGAACTCGTTGGCTGCGAACCATGCCAACTATTGCTTTGTCGCTTTTAAGCAACACCCGGCCGTATAGAAAGGGTGCCTTATCAGGTAATGCAAATTCGCTACGGCCAACGAGTGGAACCTTGGTTCCATTCTACACGCGGCACGACCGTAATGCGTAGCAGAGTGTTCCATTCGTTCAAAACCTTCCCGCGGGTCCGATCCCGATCGCATCGTTACGGGGCAGTTGCAAATTAACGTTACCTTTTGCCGGCCAAAGTATGGACATCCTAAGCACGGTGTCGCGGAAGCTGTACGATGGAATCGACAAGACCTACGAAAAGTGTAAAATTAATACAAGAGGGCCAAACATGTCTCGAGCACCGCTTCTTTTACGGAGTGAACTAACGCCAATGCTTTTATAATTTTCAGTATTCATCATGTCGGCCGGACCGTACAACTATTCGTACATTTTTAAATACATAATTATCGGAGACATGGGCGTGGGTAAAAGTTGCCTCTTGCACCAGTTCACCGAAAAGAAATGTAAGTATTTGATCACGCCACACCGCGCGCACACTGCTTTGCTGACCGTGCCACTCGGTCCACAGTTATGGCTAGCTGCCCGCACACGATCGGAGTCGAGTTTGGGACGCGCATCATTGAGGTGGATAAGCAAAAAATCAAACTACAAATATGGGACACTGCCGGCCAGGAGCGGTTCCGTGCGGTGACACGCTCCTACTACCGTGGTGCGGCCGGGGCGCTGATGGTGTACGACATAACGCGACGGTGAGTCAGAAACGAGTTTTGCACCTTGTTTTCAATAACGCATCGCCAATCGGTTCGCAGGTCAACGTACAACCATCTGTCCAGCTGGCTGACGGATACACGCAATCTAACGAATCCCAGTACTGTGATATTTTTGATCGGCAACAAATCCGACCTGGAGAGTACCCGCGAGGTGACGTACGAGGAAGCGAAAAGTTTCGCCGACGAACACGGTCTGCTGTTTGCGGAGGCCAGTGCTATGACGTAAGGGGGCGCACCGCGGCCGTGGAGTCCATCGGTAACCTTATAACGATACTCGATTTTGCAGTGGTCAAAATGTGGAGGAAGCGTTTCTGGAAACCGCCAGGAAGATCTACCAAAGCATCAAGGATGGGCGGCTCGATCTGAACTCGTCGGAAACGGGCGTCCAGCATAAGCCGGCCCAGCCGGGCCGGACGACCCTCAGCAACGACACGCAGACCAACAAGGAAAACTGTTCGTGCTAGACGTTTTGTTTTGGCAGCAAGAATTCGATTGCCGACCCGCGTGTCCGTGCAATGCGCGTATCAACAGGTAAGGTAAAATCGCGGGACGCTGTCTGCTGACGAGCAGCACACAGCGAGAGGCTTTGTCATGCCAAATGTTCCCAATTAATTCTCTTCACCGCCGAGGGTTACGCCGCCGTGCGCCGGTAAACTGTATTTAATGAACTATGACCGCCGATGTTCATATTATGTTCCATTGATATTCCATTCGGAGAGTGTCCTTTTCGGTTCCGCCTCTACTTATGTTGCTTCTATAACGTGAAGGAAAATTTCTTTAAGGTGTATTGTCTGCAAGATTCGCAGCCTGCAGGGGCCACCGAAGCGATCCGAACGTTATTGACGCTGGCCGGAGCGTTTACATACACTTTCACCAAGAATCAATTTAGTTGTTGCTTTATTCTATTACACTGCAGGTGGGATGAAACAATCCCCCATTTATCTAACGTCACGGACAATGCGTACGAATCCAGATGTACACGGCCACGGCTTGATCGTACACTCGTTGATCACGAATTTGGTCGATCGCTCTATGGGTCTGCACGACGCACTACGCAGGGTGATGTGTTACGCATACATTTCCAAAAAGCAAAACGGTGATAGCGAAACCTCGTGGGAGATGGTCTACAGATGGCAAATGGTTAGGATAGACACGGAGATCGCATCACCGGAAAAAGAAACTAAAATCACACATATATCGTCCGTTTCAGTCAGTATCAGTATCAGATTGATGGAAAATCTCGAACTTTTTCAGTACAAAAAAAAAAATAAAAAGAAAAGGAATCACGTGAGTCCCCAGACGACCGACACACATGGTCACACCTAACGCCTACAGGTTACATTAGTTAATACTTCCACGGTTCGCGCACGTTTGGCCAGCGTTTGGGTGTAGTTAAAGGAGGGCATTTCACTCTGGCACGCCGGCCGTTTGTTTTCGTTTTTGTTGTTTTTTCAAATGTTACCAAGTTTTAAAAGAGACAAATAGTGTGTGGGAGAAAATGTAAACAAAAGAGCAAAAAAGAACAACCCTTCTAAAGGCATTGTAAGGCGCCACGCCCCAGAGACGCAAGCAAGTAACGGGATCCCCCCATAATATGTGTATTAGCATTAAAATTAGCGGTCTTCTTATTCCAGTTTTACTGTCACATAATATATATACACACATATATTATTGCGTGCTCGGTAGGAGCAGAAGCGGTATTTAGACTTGTGGAAGGTGCCCGCTAATGGATAACCAATACACCATCATCGTCAAACTCGATTCCAATCCTTCGGTACCGGGTGTGTTTGACCGGCGATGGCGCCGTTGCGGGCCGCAGCAAATCATCTGAACGAAATAATAGATCTCTATCGAAACAGCACCTTCCGGAGGCATTCCGGGTGGGCGAAAGGTTTAAACAGATATTTAATAAAAAGAATCTAGAGAGCCAGAATATGAGCCTTACTCGACCGACAAAAGTAGCCGAATCCGAAGCGACGCACAAGGTCGCATCCGCTTTGAACACAGGCCTCCATGATGGGTTTGATTTTCGGATGTCACGTAGAGAGAGAGAGATTTTCAAATACTCGCGATGCTGTTTTGGGCCTGGAAACGTTCTCCTGGTTTATTGCGTAATTCTTCTTGTGCACCTTCTTGTACCAAACAGTGTAGCTTCCTACAATCCAGAATAATACCAATTATATCCACCGAGAAACACTCAATCGGGAACGAAACTGGAACAAATCCATCGTCCTAATATTCGCTCCGTCCTCCGAGTAAGACACAAACGATCGCTTGATTTTACTTGCTCGCTAACTATATGCTTTATATGTTATTATATTTATCGTGTACGCACGCATTTTAAAATGGGTCACCTTATTTACTTGCCGTGTAGCAAGCAAACGTAGCGAACCGAACTAAGGAACGGATGAAAACAACGGACAAACGGCGTGTTGTGTGGTATCGTTTTGCGTGTCTCATTGTGTCTGTCTGCCTTTCAGTCTCGATTTGGGGTCCGGATTCTAGACAAGGGTGCCCCCTCCTAAAGGCATCACACGATTCCACCGCGACAGGGTGATGTTTATGCGTTTGCTTCCGGTTGCATCCGTGTGAATTGACACCAGCAAAATTGTAGCGATCATCGATCGATCAATCCGTGCATTAGGATGCTTCGATTAGGCTTTTAATCGGATTTGAGTTTGATAAACTTGTGCTACGCGCTTTAATGCATGTATGGACCAGAATTTATGTTACAAAATACACAATGCAGCCACAAATCTATTAGTTAGTAACATAGTTTAAAAGGTACGTTCAATTACTGCGATTCAAATCATCTGTCGTCCGATTTGCCTGAAATTGGGTGCATTCGAAAGTGGAAGAAGGTACCTTTTCTGTTACTAACCATTAGAGATGGCTGCATGTCATATTAAAAAAAAGTCTCGTAATTTTAAAGGACATACTGTGTATTTGTTGCGGTGTAGATTTGAAAGCATCGATCTGCAGTGCGAGCATCTGTTGAATAATTAGTCAAGCGGCCGTTTATAACAAAATAGGTTCAAAAACTAATGGGCAATCAAACGTACTGCTACCTATTGCTACTACTGACGGCCATATCAATCCTTCCCGCGCCCGGGAAGTTCCGCCGATTAAAGGATTATGTTAACGTGGTGTTATTGTTTTTTGCGCTGTGCTCACTTATTCCCTTATTTCTCATACCGAAGGTCTACCGAACTGACCGCCGTTATACACGGAAATCCCGACCCGACAGGTGTGCAAAGAGGGAGAAAGTTTTGTTCCTTCGTTTCATTGCGCTTCTGGAATTGTAAGGTATCCCGTGCACTTGAAATCGCCCGAATTCTTAAAACGTGCTCGCGCCAACACCAATATCCTGCGCCTTTCAGGGGTTCGCATTCTGTTCTATCTATATGCTACGGGCTAAATAGACGCGTGTGTGTTTCTTGGTTACATGTTAACGCGCATTTGTCTGCTTGTGATTGTAAATAGCTAATAATGCCCTTTTAATGTGGTGAAAGTGAAAAATAGGTGCTATTACTATTGGGTATTGCAAGGCGCTCGAGGGCGCCACAGTGGGGCAAGAAGTATTATAGTTTTTGTTGGTTTTTGGTATGCTAGCTCTTTGTTTTTTGCCACAGCTGGCTCACATTGATCGGTGGAAATATTTGTAGGCGATCTTTTTGTAGAGGCATGGTATAGTGGTGATAAGAGTGACACTGTTTCGAAGGCGCAAAACTTTCGGTGCAAAGCGTTGGAGATTGCGTCGTCGTCGGTGTTGTCGTCGATGCTCCTTACAGACTCCGGCGCAGGGGACCGAATAAATCTCTTCGATTTCCCTCTAAACTAATGCGTCAGGTGACGAATACAACAACAAAAGAGTAAATAAAGCTATACGCCGAACAGTAAAATCAGGCAGTTGTTACGAGATCGAGATCAAATCGTATCGAAGCGTGTCTAACGTGAATGGGGAACCAACACCTTGGAATAATTGTTTGCGTAATGATTTTATAATGTTTATCTAGTTAAAATATCACGATACTATCATGCACTCCCCAACACTTGTGTCCACTACCGTTGTGTTTGTGTCTAAATTATCTCTTGTCCAAGTAACTGGGAACCATCTTATCGATAAACCGAGGAGAGAGAAAGTATATAAATGCCCACACTGGTTACCAGTCTTTGGTGCTGCTGCCGCCTGCCATGAGTACATTCCTATCGTGGCTGCTGCTTGGCAAATCACAGATTAATTAAAACCGTATGACCTTCATATGAGCGAAAGAAAATGGGCGATGGGCGGTCGAATGAGGTGATCACAATCAAAGAAGATCAAGGGAAAAAGGGCTACCAACCTTTCGATCGATCGGCGGGCCGGACCGAACTACGTGAGGAGCGCCAAGTCACCGCCAGTATTCCGTCGCGCTGACCCAACTTCCGGTGCGGACGCTTTCCGGCCCAATCCGCCGTCTGCCGTCGATGGGCCGCCCATGCCGATGTTATGCATCCCATGGAAACTGTTGGCCATCATCGACATGGAGCCGGCTAGAGAAATTCTGTGGCCGCTCCCTACGAGCGGTTGCTGGTTAGCTGGTTGCTGCTGCATTCGCTGCTGTAGATAGAGTCGTCGATACTCTGCGTACATTTGGCGTGCCTGGTTGAGGACACGCGTGACGTTGTGCTTGCGCACCATCTTGTCAAAGTGCATCGCCATCTCGTTGTAGTCCATGCCGGTTTTCATGATGTAGTCCCGGTGCTGCAGCAGTATCGTGAGGCAGAGAAACATTAGGAACGGATTGCCGCCACCGAACTCGAGCGGTGTCGGAAGTACGCCTGCAATTTTCATCATCGGTGCACCGCCCGTCGGACCGATGGCCGCTGGTGATGGTGCAGCATCTCCGCTAACGTTGTTCGGTGAAGCGAGATCGTTTGAACCGTGCGACATTGAAGCTGGCACTGAAGGAACCGGCGGAGGCGAAGCAGGACTGTCGTTTGCGAGTAGCGGGTCCGCTGCAGTACCATCGACCGTGCCAGACGTGGCTTCCGTTGCTTGCTCGAGCGCTTGCCCATCGGGCGTCGCACCGAGCAGCGGTAGAGGCCGATTGTCCAGTGAATTTGTTGTGGCATCGAAGAACGGATTGTTGGGATGAAACTTAAACTTAACGGCCGCTGGCGATCTCGCCAGTGGTGAGTCGTCAGACGAGTCGGAGGAATCAGGAAGTATCATCGAGTTGCGGTTCGAACCGGGAACGGAGCGATCTCCGTTTCTTCGCACCAATCGGATCGGTGTGACGGACTTTTTGCCCAGTGTCGTCTCCTCGATTATCTCTCCGTCATACTCGAGTTCCGGGTGCTCGTCGGGTGTTGTGGCCGTACGCTGCTGCTGCTGTATCTGCGTCAGTTCTCCGGCGGTGCCAGCGCCACCCGTCGTTCCCACCGACATTGGGCTTCCCTCATCGTCGCAGTGATGGAGCGGGTTTTCCCACACAAACACATCACTGCTGACATTCGCGCTCGAGGTGCTGATGCGTTTACTGTCTCGATTATCGCTGGCTACGCTACTGCAGGCACCGATGTCCCGTCGACGACCAGGCTTCTCGCGGTACCGTACTACCACCGGTTCCGGTGAGGAGTGATCACAGATTTCGTCGATCGATTGAATTTCCATTGCTCCATCGACGGTGGCCGCCGCCAGGAGGTGCTGACTAACGTTATCGAGCTTGCTGTAAGCAATCGATGGTGGATCTTGGGTTGAATGATCAGCGAGCTGACCACCCACGGTCGATTCACTGTCGGGAGGTGTCTCCAGATCGAGGCAGCTGTTGAGCGTGTAGAAGCGTTGTTGTTTCGTGTGGAATTCGCTGCCAAAAACGTGGCGATCGAGATTTTCTAACTCGAGGCGCAACTCTCTTGTCATCGACGTTGTCATTGGGAAGTATTCCTGCGAATCATCGGGACTGCTACCGTCGTCACCGGGCGCAACTACCGTACAGGAGACCGTATCACCGGCAACGTTCAGATCTTCTGGCCTATCGGTTACCGTCGGTTCAACACGTTGGTGCATCGGCGAGGCGGACGCGGAACTGTCGTCTGCAATGATGCTACTGTTATCGCTGGATCGCGAAAACGCCGTTGTGGTGGCCATTGAATCCAGGCCCACTCCAACGCTGGTGGCCGACGAATCCGAATCGTCGAACGATGATTTAGTCAACTTGATCACCGGTTTCGGTTTCAGTTCGTTGTACTCGATCGTTTCGGCCGTTGTTGAATCGCCGTCCTGCGACACTTCGGTGGCCGTGGAATCGATCGATTCGCCGCTGTTTGCGTTTGTCGGCGGCGACGTCGCGTGGCTCGTAAGCATCTTCTTTGTTGCCAACCGATCGCTGATGCGACTCTTGTTGATGGCGGCAAAGTTTAGGAACTCGTTAAAATTTTTAACCAACTTCGGTTTTGATCGTGGTTCCGCCTCGGAGCGTGCTTCCGTCGGTCGCGTCCCACCACCATCAACTGATCCCCCGTCACGAACGATCGATTTATCGAGCGAAGCAAAGATTCCCTTCCGGCTGGCCACAATCTTTTCCTTGAGGTCGTGAAAATGGCCAGCACCCGCACCGGAAGCACCACCGGTGCCGGAGGTGAAATGTTTCTTCTGTTGGCTCAATTGACGCGCGATCAGTTTCCCGGTGGCGGTGGTTGAAAATAGACTACGCTGGCGACCGATAACCGGCGAGTTCCGTAAACTGCTGGCGGCGCTGCTACTATTTGTGGCAGGTGATCCACGATCGATTTCTTCCGCATTCAGCATTTCCCTACCATTCTCTGGCTCGTCCGGTTCGGCAGCCTTCGCGCGAGGTGCACAAACATTTTCCTGTGACCCATCAATGAATGGGTTGTTGTTGCACGAGTTCCGTTTTGTCTGATGTTGAGGCGAGTGGAACACACTGTCCTCCACGTCCGTCAGCTCATTGTCCTCCGTTGTGTCTTCCTGTTCCGCCGGTGTGTCTGCCCCTTCCTGGATGTTCTCATCATCGCCGACACTGCGCATAATTTTGCGCTGCTTCACTAGCGCAATCTTGGCCTCATCCAAGCTTTGGTGCACTTTCTGCACGTTGCCTGTCCTGGCCGACGAGTAAACATTTTCCCGCGTAATGTTCTCATCGAGGCTGAGGTTTAGCCGGCGTGTCGCCTCTAGCGATCGACCATCAGTACCGACACGTCCGAAAGTATGCCGACCGGTACCGGTAATGTTGAGCGGATTGGTGGAGCTGCACGAGGAGCTGAGTGAAAGCGCAGAGCTTTGGCGGCGCAGGGCACAAACTTTAGTGTAGGGGTTCTCTCGTGGTGTCCGCAGCATCACCGAAGGGCTTTGGCTCCGTGCGGTGTGAACCCCGTTGTCCGGTGGCGATGGTGGTGGCTCGTATTCTTTTTCGTACAGGGCCAGCTCACCACGGGGCGCCACCGGGGTCAGGGAACTCCACAGCACCTCGAGCATACGGAGCGCATCGTCGAACGCAAACTCCCGCTTCATTTCGAGCAGTAACCAGCGATAACAAAACAACAGATCGTCCGCCTGGTGGTGCTTAAGGTAGGCGTAAAAGTCCGGATCATAGTACTGGAGGGCCTCGGAGAGGTGAGCAAACTTGAGCGTCATCGCAATGCCGTCCAGCATAAAGTTGCAACTAAGGCGCTGCATGATTGCGCAAAAGCAGATGTACGCGTGGGCTTCGTCACCCATCGTTACTAGCAACGGCGAGGCAATGTCCGACATGCCCTGGCAGTAGCTGACGGCCGGGTGATTCAGCGCGTATGTCGTCAGTACGTTGAAGAGGGCGGCAATATTTTGATTATCGTCATTGCCGGCGTAAAACGGATGCAACCGGTCCGTCCGTAGGACATCCTTCCGGACCATGCTGGTTACGTAGGCCAGCTCACCGACAATGTTTCCACGCTGCATGGTACTACGCCAGATATCGCGTAATCGGTAGTATTCCGCTAAAACAATACAGTGAGTGGTGGCCGTGAAAGGTACTGACCAATGCCCCTGGTGTTTGTGCCAACTTACCGGATTTCCTTTTCATATACTCCATCCGTTCGCGTCCAGTCATGCCGTCGGGGTACACGTTCAGTATGTGCTTCCAAACGACACGCCGCAGACTCGGGTCGATGCCGCCCAGATAGATCGCTTTGCGCAGCTGCTCCGGGGCCACTATTTGACCGACTGAATCCTGCAGTTTTCGAAACTCGGCATCCGCCAGCGGTGGACGAATCGGTTGCGTGAGCAGTGGATCCTCCACCAGATTGAACGCCCGTTGGACCATTGAAAACGTTTTCTCCATCTGGTTCATGATCAGCCCGGGCAGTTTGTTCTGCACGTACTTTTGACCTGCGCCCAGCGACTGCTGCAGCGAGACAAGCTCGCGCGGAATGCTCGTCGCGGTTGCCGCCCCGTTCCCATCCCATTCTGACGCCTCCGAGAAGGGCTTGATGTCGACGCGTAGATTCAGGCAGGGTTCGCTTTTAGTCGCGATCGATTGGTTGTGCGCCCGGAGGAATGCCGCCTCGAGGTCCCAGTCGGACAGTACGACAAGGTAGCTCTCTTGCCCGTTTGCTTCGATCACCTTGTAGCTGATGCCGAAGTCGGTTTTCAGATCGAACGCTTTCGCCAGTAGTGAGTACAGCACTTCCAGGTTGGTGATCTGAGGATCGACACTAAACTTCCGTGTCTCCAACGGAACATTCTTCTCACATTTCTGCGAAGCAAAGAGGGGGTACAGAAAAGAGAGTTGGCATCGATCGAATGAAAGGCGATGGGATTGCAAGAGGGTGACTCAAATTACCTTCACTTTCACGCGGACTGCTTCACGGTTTTGGCCGTACATGCCGGACATGATCGTGTGCCCATGCAAGGACAACCGAGTGACGGTGCGCTTCGAGGACAAATTTTACGTGTGTGGTGAGAGGGAAACGCGCTCTGCCAGTTTTCGGTGGCTTCTTATATGAGAAACTGTTTCATTGACTCGTCAGTGGAACTACGTATTTCATTTCCGGACGATGGAAGCAAATCCAATTTCGTAGCTTAGATATAAGATTTCCGGACTCTCAGCACTATATACCTCCGAAACACGTTGGGCCTTTTTTATGTCTCCCAATGTTGTTCAGCGTTTCTCGAAGCTCCATTGTGCCCCGAAACAATGGGACATTGGAAACAGTCACTTTCCACGCACACGATTTCGTGTGCGACACAGATTCGGACAGAAGCTGCACAGCAGATGGAAATGGAATTTCCCGACGGGCTAAGAATCTTCGTCGTTCATGGGTAAACTATTTTTCTTCTTTGTACCACTTTTTGACAGCTTTCGTATGGGAAGAAACAGAACAACAAAGTGCCTAGTGGCATACTGACTGGCATTGTTGTTCGCAGGAACCGTGACCATTAGGCATTTTGTCGTAAACACTCGAAGCTGTCAAATGAGCCGCAGTTTTGTTTGGATGCCGGAGCTAGAGAAACAGGATCAATTTGCGTAAACAGTAGCGTTTTGGTGTTTAAAACAAGTTATTTTCACGCCCGAAACACAATGTACGCGTTGAGTTCACAGAAAAAGTTTTGGACGTTCAAAACGGAACAAGAACTGACCGAATTGCGAGTGAAGCAAAACCTTGCCTTCGTCACCAAGCATGGTGCGAGCATGACGGTAAGTTCAGCCAGCTAGGATTCGTGCAATCGTTGGAATCGTATGAATTCATTTACTCTAATGACAGGACGAACAAAAGCAGGCGCATTTTCTCACGGCCGACGAAGAACGGTTACTTTTGAAGCAGTACGAGCTGCAGCTGAAGGAGTTCTGCAAACGGTTTGAACCGCCGATGCCAAAGTATGTAGTGGGGACCGCATTTCACTACTTCAAACGTTTTTATCTCAACAACTCGTCGATGGACTATCATCCGAAAGAGATACTGTAAGTAGGAGTCCCGCGCATGCACCGGTGGATAAGCTGTACGTTATGCGAGAACGGGATTTCACTCTTGTAGGGCAACATGCGTTTATCTGTCGTGTAAAGTGGAAGAATTCAATGTGTCCATCGCTCAGTTTGTGGCAAACATCAAAGGGGACCGTGTGAAAGCAATGGATATCATCCTCTCGAATGAATTGCTGTTGATGCAAGAGCTCAACTATTATCTTACCATACACAACCCTATGCGCCCTATAGAGGGATTCTTGATCGACATCAAAGTGAGTATCGGAATGTAGCGGCGCTGGTTGATTTTTATTTGATACTCTTCATCGAGCTGTATTTCGAATTGCAGACTCGTTGCAGTATGAACAATCCGGATCGCCTAAGGCCAGGGATTGAAGATTTTATCGACAAAACGTTTCTGACCGATGCTCCACTGATGTACGCTCCGTCGCAAATTGCGCTGGCAGCGGTGTTGCATGCGGCCAGCAAGGAGCAGGAAAATCTCGACAGCTACGTTACAGATTCCCTCTTCGGTGCGGCAACAGACAAACTTCCCGTTCTGATTGAGGCCGTCCGCAGAGTGCGCTCCATGGTGAGGACCATAGAGCTGCCACAGAAAGAGAGGGTACGCTTTCTCGAGAAGAAGCTGGAAAAATGCCGCAACCAAGAGAATAACCCAGATAGTCAGATGTAAGGCTAATGAAAAATATAAAGAAAGGTAAACGATCGATAATCGGTAATGAATTTCTCTTGCAGATACAAACAACGAATGAAGAAAATGTACGAGGACGAAGATGATCTGGATGTAATGGGATCGTCCTACCACATGAATGTTTCCGAGGCCAGTTTGGATGCGTCACAACTAAACACCACCAATCCAGCCAACATGACCTTGGAGTGAGTCCTTCTAAGTTCTAAGCAACGATTGTTATGTTGGCGGAAAATGTAAGAAAAACAATATACCGGATGTAATAAAAATGCATTTTTAAAAAGGGTTGCTTTTTGGATTTATTTTGAGCGAATTCCATTAGTTCCCGGTAGTAGTCTCACCCATAACTGTCAAATTACCTGGTTTATTTTGTATCACTTGCATATTTCGGATTAAAAAGGTAATACTTGCCATTTCCCCTAACTGATAAATTTTAATTTCTATTATCTAAGTGATAACACCCTCTGAATTATCAATGAACAACAAAAACGATTTGAGATTACAATTTGAGTTAGAGTGTTCTTATATTTAAACAACTTAAGTAAATAAAATAGTCTACATAAATCGTTTGTTGACTAAGCGCGGTGAACGATGTCAAACGTTTCGATCTGTGTGCTGAAAATCATCAGAATTTGCTGCATCTGGATTGCGCGTTGATTGTAACCTGTGAATGAGCAAAGATAACACGGAGCTTAATCAGTAAAATTACTATTTCATAGCCATTCTCGAAAACTAAATACCTTTTGCATCTTTGCGTGCCACAGTTTTCGTATACGAGAATAATCGGAATGTCCATCTTGCTGCCGTCCATCGTTGTTGTTATTATCATTTGAGAGATTTTAAATACGCCATCCATGTTTTGTGAAGCGTTGCTAGGAAACAGAGCCTAACGTTATGTGCCTAAAGATTGTTACACATTCTAGATCACAGTTGATCACATACTATAGCCTTGTTGTTGATCAAAAGATCGTTTGTTGTGGGATTGGGAAAAGAGATAACATTTCAACGTGGAAAGTAGTGAAGCAAAAAGGAAAATTCGCGAAGAACGGGTGATGGCGAATCATGAATCAGCGCGAATAGAAATTGAATGGGCGCAAAGCTAGTTTAAGCCTCGCTCTTGAGGCAAGAATGGGGTAACAAGGAACAACGAATAGGGAAAATTGGCAAAAAGTTACCATTGAAACAATAGACGAAAAGTATTATTCCAGTGCACAAAGCGCACGCTGTTACGCTACATCGGTTCACGGTCATGGGAGGTTCTGTCGTCGTGCTGAAGTAGTGATGCTTCCGCTGGTAGTACTGCTATACATTGACGTAGTACAAGTAAGCAAAATGATCATAAAAGGCATTCATTTCCTCTATTTTGAGCAGTAGTGTGGCGAGTGTGTTAAAACGAGGATATGTAATGGTTCAATCGTGTACTGTTTAGCTTCTGATAAAGGATGGAGGAAAGAAGAAGAATTTGTCAGAAAAAAAACGATCGTTTCACACGATTCAGTCGGAGTGTTTGCAGCATTGCATCAAATAGAAAGAAAGAAAAATTACAACGTATCTGCTTGTATTTTGCTCAAAAATGTAAAGATCATAAGAATGTAAACTCGATTGATGGAAGCAATGTCGTTTGCAAGCGTTCAGCTGAAACAATTTTGTTACGCTATTTCATCATCAGCGTGAAGTAACCAAGAAACTGTTTCTTTGTCGCAATTAGGCAAAGAATAAGGATTGACCAGGGAATCGCTCACGGCAGCAGGGCAGCATTTGTCAAGCATAGAGCAAATGATACGTTGTAACGAAATGACAAAAAATGGCCGTAACAAAACTATTTGGTCATACACAGAGGAATGTGTTTTGAAAAACGGATTTAGTTTAAGGAGCATGTTGGAAGATGTGTAATAAGTATGTCATGTTTTTTAAATGAAGAAAATGCAATTAACATAAAAGTAAGAAAGTACATCATAACATAAGGAACACATTTCCACATATTCTAACCGAGACGACACCGACAATAATGCTATGCCATATTTGATTTTTACGACGGTTTTACGGGTTACACAAAAAGAAAAAAACGATAGCATACATTGAGGACAAAAATTAGATTTTCGTGCGTTCGCTTTGTTATCGTTCTGTATTTATGCAATCTTTTCCACCAGGGTGGAGCGACTGTATCTGAGTGGACTAGAAATGGCCTCGACAGCGCCAAAAATCAATAGTGAGGGAAAGAATACGGGGAAAATGGAGATGCGGACTGCGTTGGAAAACGTGTGCATAATTTATACTGTTTATAGCAAAATCATGAGAGAAGCACAAGAAAACGGGGCATTGGATCGGGAATAAAATATTGAGCCGTAAGTTCACTGTTGATGTATGCAAAATACTTTCCATATTAACCCAGTGGTACTAGTTGTATGTTTGTTTGGGTGTAATCTTTTATTTTGAGGTTTTAGCTACGAATGTGCCAATTACCTCTAGCAACGTTTGCTTCCTCAACGAACAATTGTTTCTTCACTCCTCTTTGCTAATTTTTTCACGTCAAACAAGCTTGTGTTACTTTATAAATCTGAAATTGATGGATATCTGCACGCAATTCACTTGTATTTTTATTTTTGTGACTGTGTTTTTCATATATTCGACTGGAAGGTATCAAACGGGGAAAATATAATTTCGATAGAGATAGAGATAACGAAGAAACGTGTCTTAGAGACGGATTTCAAACTGCAACAAGCTGCGTGTCTTTACCTTGCCATAAGGGGTAATGTTGCTAGATCCTATCGTTTTAATATCCTAAATCATCTTCCTTTTTTGCATTTGTCCAGCTGTAGTGTTGCTCTAGGTTTAGCTCTCTTATCATTGAGACTTGATCGATTTCACTACGGCAAGTGAAATGCTATCATTTCCTTTCCTGTAAGAAATGTCGTATTCTAAACTAACTTTACTTTATTATACCTAATAGTCCATTCATGCGCTCATCAAGTACACGACTCAAGCTATGCGTATCACATACTTAAAAAAAATCAAGTAATGTTTTCGAAATTAGTAGTTGTACAAGAAATTAATAATATGCCTATAACACAAAAATGTTCTTCTTCATACATTCCTTACACACAGGCCTTACTAATCCATGCGAATGAACAAAAACCATAATTCTTCTCGGAGGTGCGCAATCTATCGAAATATAGTACTCATCTCAAACAATCATAATGCTTAAAGTACATTTTCTTCAAGAATCATTTTTTGCGCCCTGTTACATCCTAATTTGAAGTTAAGAAGTGATGATGCTAAGACCTGAAGACAGATTTTAACGGGAATTGACCTAGTTTAAAAATTGATCAACTGGATCAATGTTTTAGTAAAACCATTGTTGCCTGGCGTTGTGTTCCTTCTACCCTACTCTGTACTGCCTACTTCTTGCACTTAGACTTTGCGTGAATCATTTGATCTTGTGTATGGGCTGTGGGTCAAACTTTTTATAAAAACGAAACGCTGGAAGCTCACACTTTTCAAACTGCTCAAACTGTTGCCTAGCTCACTTTTTGATCTACTTGTGGAATTAAGTAATTTATCTTTTCTCCCCTACAAACTCGCATCATGTACGTTTCACACTAACATCAATGTTTAGTTTTCGGATTAATCAAGGTCGGTGAAACTATTGCTGTTGTTGCTGAAAAACGGCGTGATGTTCATTGCAAAGTGCAGTAAAGACTTCTTCTATTATCTTATTACTAAAAATGGTGATCGTTGTTGTGTCTATGAGAAAAAATATCTCGGCATTGGCTCATGTGTTGAACGTTAAAACGGAACACATTTTGTTCATACTGCTTCCGTGTTTCATTGTTATCGGGTAAAGGGGAATCTTGTTCTAACTAGACGTACAAAAAGCGGGGTTGTGCTTGAAATCTGATAAAGCTCACGTTCTCGCACCTTAACAGGATATCAACAATTCTGAACGATGACACCGTTTGTCTCCCTTATATCACATTTACGGTCTACATTTTGCAGTTCCCTCTCAGTTTCATCAGCTTCAACCCGTTGTTTATCTGTTAGAACAAATTCTTATCGAATGCTGCTATACGACTTTGTTATAGCAGCGGAAGCTTCACTATGTTCAATATGCTCCTTCCGTTTTTGATTTGCTTAACTTTGGCAAGTTAAGGCTTGATGATATATCTTGGTGAAGGTAGTATGTGCTCTCAGCCCATAACTTGCGTCATCAGCGTATTGGATTGAGAAGAAGTTAACCGAAGCGGTTATGGCCCTTTTTGAGTTCGATCGTTCATGGCTCGCGCATCATTCATTGGGATGTGTTTTGAACAGTTTTGGTACATGGTCGACCGTTACTTCTTTTGTTTGAGCAGAATATCTAAAAAACCAAACCACTACTGAAGCTCGCTTGAAGTTTACTGAAGGAATAGTACCATAGGCAATGTATGAGTACGGATTTTGTTGTGGCAGCGGTAGCTGAAACTTGGCATATACTGGATATGATTTTACTTAATTTTTAATGAAGTCACTTAAACTCCTCAACTAGCACGGTCATTATGTTGCAATAATTCTTTTGGACATTTGTGGTGAAGCACCAAGCGAAGCCGCTCGATTCAAACACATTTTTCATAACTGCGCAACTAAGTAATACTCTCAAGGTTTGCGTTCCAAAAGGCGTGTTGAGTTCCGAGACAGTGGGCACTCCAGATTTGCAACAAAGTTACTCAAGTGTAATGTAATGGCGACTTCGTAATTAAAATCCATATACCACTGACCTCATTGTGCTCTCATTCAACTTGCTATATTGTTGTACCAATTAAACTTTTGGATCGATAGTGTAGGTATTCATTATGGCATTGTTGAATAGGTGCCACTGGAAACTGGATAGTAATTAATGCAAAGAGGTTCATTCATTTACGCTGAAAAGATTTCATCTTCATAATGGAGGCGCATGGTAGCTTTCTTGGCCAGCAATCGGAACGGCTCCACGATAGCTACCGTTCGTATTCACGAAAAAGAATGATTGCAACGAAGATTGGACCGGTGTGCCAAGGAAGTGCGATAACCGGAAGAGGTTCATTGAAGCCAAGGATCAGCCTCGGTTGTCCAGATTGTTTATGAAAATTGTACATACTTCTACAAACTGGGGCAATGCAAATCGATATTGCTCAAAGCTTAAAGGGGCATTGGGCAGCAAACGTTACCGTTTTACAAGTTTGTTTGCTATATTTTGTTATAGCATTTACTTTCAGCAGTAGCGAGAGTTCATTGTTTACGAAGGCACGATGGGGATGAAGAAGGTCACAATTTGGAACTGTTCCTTGATGGTACTGGTCTGTTCTGATAGGGTGACTAGTTAAAACTTTCTGTTTGTTTGATGATGAATGATAGTTGGTGTTTTGGCGGGACAAGATATTTTTGGGAGTATATTGCAAACTTTTTAAAAACGACGCTTTAAGGAATTCGTAACTCTTTAGATCGATGATTTGATGGTAAACAAAACTGTCTACTAATTGGCAATATTATCCTTAACGTTTGAGCAAAAACAACATGGTGAGGCATCCGTAAGAGACACTATTTAGTTATACAAAACACAAAATGAGACGTACAATCACTCTAGCTCACAAAGGGTACACGTAAATCAATGGTAGCAGCAGTTTGTTAGACTGTAGACATAGCACAAATAGTATAACAAAAATTAACATACTTTCTGCCTCGACGAAGGCTAACTTATTCGCTGACCAACGTTTATGACATCACACAAAAATCACTGGGCATAGAAGAGAAAAAATAGTCGACTTATCGACATTCGTCGACTTGAAGTAGTTTTATTTTATCTACGGGGTAAAGAGTTGTTATTAAAGGCCACATAACCACACACATCATAACGAAGTGGAAATGAAACACTGAAAAATACCAAATGAATGAAAACAAAATATTCTGGCAAACACATAGACCGAAACATAGATCATGCCACAAGCTAAGAACATATCCAGCAAAACGAACAATCGTACGAGAAGCATTTTTATCGAGAGGCAACCCAGAAGCAGCTAAAAAGATGAAGCAAAACGAAAAGCAACAGTTCTACGCAATGGCGGAAAACATGCAATATTTCAACATTTGTTCGAACTATTGTTTCTTATATTATGCAAGTGTGTCTGTGTAAACTGCTGTCACTGTATGGTTTTCATGTGTTGAGGATAAACAACTATTCTAGAAACGGCACGTTAGTGTTACGGCAAGAAATAGCTTCGTCCAATTATGAGATCTGTTGGCGTTAGAAACATGGTTCTTAAGCGATGTAGCGTAAAAACGTGTAAGCTGTGTGCGAATATCCTAGAAGCATCCTGTGGCCATCTCCCGTGGCGTACGGTGCTTCCTGTTATTGCGCTTAAAATGGTTTCAGCTTTGAGCTCGCAAGCTTTAAGCGATGTACGTATGGACTGTATGGTATCATCCCAAAAGCGCCTGAAAAGGATAGTTTAACTTTGTTGAAAAGGTTTTGCTACGGCATGGTTGAACCCGAAGCGAGACCGTGAGGAGTTCTGCAGTAGTAGTTGTGTATCTAAATTTTGGCGGCATAAAAATAAAACATTGCACCATGTCGACGGGTTTGCGGGCTCGACCCTTTGTTTGCATTCGAATAATGATCCGCAAACACCAGTTTTCTGTTTTAAATTGCACTTGCCATGCCTTGTTTTTTATTAAACATGTGCTAGTTTACTGTTGTAGGATTTGTGTTTCGATTTCGTCTAGCCTTTTTTTTTATCCACGTGCGTTGCGTCATAGCTCATTTCAAGTGTTTTGTGCTGTGGTTACGCTTTTCTCCTTTTCGGTTAGTGTCCAATTTATTTTTTTCTCGTAAAAAACATTTCAAATTTTGTTTGCCCGTATTCTCAGTGAACATATCAGCAAGCCCCTAGACTGTATTCTGCCATTTTAAGAGATTTCGGAAAATCGGATCCATTTCTGTCCATCAACTAAACGCGCAAGAAAACGATGCCAATGCCCACTCATTACACGTCCCGTGTACAATCTTTCCGCAATTTCTTTTGCAGCCTAGTCATTAAACCGTAACAACCACTTTGTAAAAAATCTACTTCTACTTACTGCTCAACGAACGATACAAAACAGATTGTACGCACTGCTTGGTATGTTTGGCTACCAATTCATTTTGTTTCGACCCCTAAAACTTTCTTTGAAAACTTGTGGACACAATTCGTTGCCAAACAAAAAAGCCACAACATGGCTTTGAGATGCGCTTAATGGACTAAGATCATGTGTCCATTTCCAATTGGTCACAGCATCGATCACCGATCGAATGGTGTAATATACTTCCGCAGTGCGTGTATTGCAGTGACTCTTTGAACAGGTGAAATGGAAATTGTACAAAACATTTTAAAACTAATTAAACAATCTCCGGAGACAGGCAATATAATGAACCGAAAGACCAATAGATGCAAATATCGCTTGAACTATCGCTACCTTCCCGTATCGCTTATTGTTGTGGTGCGTAACTCGTCATCGTCCTTCATCGTCAATGGTACCGATGTGAACGCATCTGTAGAATCTTATAAAAACTGGTCAACATTTCTTGGTCATCTTCTAGCAGCACTTTTTCGATATCGTGCAACTTGTCCACTTTCAGGTTCCCCACTTATTTAGTTACGTCTATGGTTGTTCGTGTACTGTGTGTTGGTTGTTTTCAAATTGAGCAGTAGCAGAAAAATACATTCATTAGACAGTGTGTTTCCCACTGTGCAAACATTATTCACAGATTTACCGAATCGTTAGCTGTCGCTGTCATGTTTTTCAAGTCTGGTTGACTAGTGGCAAAGTAAAAGCTTCAGGCATAAGATTTTCCTAACGATCTTCGAATTCAGCTAAAACGACTTTGGATGATAATGTATGTGAAGTATACGAACGGACTAAAGAGTCACAATTTGATTGACAATTAAATGACGATAGAAAATCAAACGCGTCGGCGTCGTTCAAACGCTGTGAAGCTCATTATTTAAAGCGATGTTCGATCCAATCGGTGAAAATGGCTACTCTAAGGGCAAGACAAATGAGCAAACGATGAGTAGGGGTGAAAAAGACAACAGTGAAACACAAAACTTTGAACGGATTCTTGGGTTAATTATAAAACTCACTCTTTGCGTGTGTATCACGATAACAATTGTTTTGCTTTGGACGGCCTGTTTGGTAGCTTTCGAGACCACGACCACGCTACATGGTTAATTGCAGCCCTCATCTTAGAACTGAACGGATCGTTTAGGAAAATGTGAAGAAAATGTGATTGAAATCAACTCACTCGCTCAGTAACGTTTATCAATAGGTTCACATTGGCCAACTGGTGTGTTACGTTCCCCGTTGTTTAGGAATTGAATATCAATTTCATTCCACACATCGCTGTTAGGCAGCAGACTTAACCATTCGGTTCGCGACTTTTTCATGCGCTTTTCAGAATGCCAATGGCACCGATGACTACAGCTCGCCAAAAAAGCTCATAAGATATTCTTTTTCAGTTCTCGTACAGAGAGCATTTAGAGAGTTATTATTTTGCAAAAATCAGTTCCCGTTTGCATGGCGCTCTTTAGCAAGTTCGAAGCGCGGAAACATTCACATTTTGTGTATTGCCGTTATGAATTTTCTGCCTTCTGCAATATCAACTAGCTTCTCTCTGTTTCATGTATAATATACATCGCATAGGGAAATTTTATGAAAGGTGCACGAATCTAATCGAATCAGAGCTGAACAAATCAAGCGAAATACAATGTCTTCTCCACGTCAATTGTCTGCACTGGCAATTGTCTTTTCAGTTTAATTTTTCAGTTCTCCTCAAGCATCGGTATTAAGCAAATGTATGAGTTTAGTGTGCAGAATGTGTATGTGTGTAAATACAATGTGTTTGTGTATATTAATTTGATGCTATCTATGTATATATATATATTTTTTTTCCACTTTCATGAGTCAAACGATTTGCGTACCCAGCATCGGCATTTTGTCGTTACACTCGTACGTAGGTCGTTTTTGCGCAAATGGGTTGTCGCGTTTTGCGCGTATAAAAATGGCTATGCTTTTGTATCAAAAAACTGTCTACAATTGGCAGAAAACAACGAACGAATGGGTAATCTAGGCGCTAGCTCTAGGTGTAGCAGATTAGCGAAAATTGTTTGGTTGCGCTATCTAAGTAGGTAGTCAAGGTTCGGGGTATCCAAGGTTACATTCCTATATCTATATGATGGACGTTGGGGGTGAAAAATAAAACCAAACCAAACCATGAAATAGGCAAACGAAGTTTCAAATACGGATGCTTCACGATGAACAAAAGAAAACCTTCGTAACGAAGAAACGTCGTAAAAATCTACGAAATATATGCACAGAAAAAATGGGAAGAGAAACAGTTACGAAAAGAAAAAAAGGGGAAAAAAGATCATTACACACGAACAGAATGTGCTTTTGGGTTAGTGTAGATCGTGCATTTAATTAAAAAATGCTTTATTCTAGCCATCTATGCTCGCGCTAATCTATGCTCATTGCTTATCACAATCAGATGTTTGGTTATGGAAATCTGTGTTCTCATTTTTCACCGTCTATGCCGAACGGTGGTAGGCAATAGATTCTAAACTACTGTGTATTTACAATAGAAAGTGGTGAAGATTGGTATTTGATACTTGTTCAATCCGTTCCTAGGGCAAGGTATAAGGATCTGCCAGTGCAGCAACAAATAACAAAAGTCGTGTCCGTGCACGTTTAGAACAAGTCGTACAAGGAATCTGTGTTTTTTGTGCTAACCTCAACGGCGGTTGGTTCAGCCGTTGCATGCCATCTGGTTCAATTTACAGACTAGCAGGTTCGAGATTCGTGCATCGCGATAGTGAACGTAAAAGTAACGAGTGCACTAAGCACAGCTGACTTCTCTTTGAAGCATATTGCATGCGTCGTAACTGCCTTTGCTTTGTCGCATGCGGTTGAGTGCTAATTTTTGATAAACTATCTATATGTTTGAAATGTTTAGATCTTTGCATGTAACAACGGTGTAGTCATTGAATGACATCCGAGTACAACGTCTACTTTTTTTATTCATGTCAAAGAATTGGGTTTCCCTAGCGCTAGTGATAATTTGGTTTCATTTGGTCATGTACGGTTTTGATCAAACTACTTTTTGCTGTATCTATAATTATATTTTGATTCCATCGATGTCGTTCGATTTTATCACCAACTGACAGCAGCACATTTTATTCGATTTGTGCCCATGAAGGAGAGTGATGCATGCAAATTTTACAATTTGCAGAATGCAACAAATAAAACGAGAGAGTAATGCTTCCACTGTTTTATTTTTGGTCAAAATTTTCAAGCGTTGTTGTTGGTATTGTACCGTGTACTTGGAAAATGTTTGACTAGATAATCTGTATCTGTATCTGCGACTCACACAAGAATCGTTTTCATAGAGAGAGATTTGTTTATTTATATAAACAAAATGTCGCCTTAATGTTTGCCGATAGTCGACAGCAATACAATTGCAAGTCTATCATTTGTACAGAGCGAAACAGTGTATGTATCATGAACTAATGGCGAATTAATTGTGCACTTTGAAATTAAAAAGTTAGTTGAGAATTGGATAAAAACATTATTAACAACAAATTTATCAACGTAGTTTTGTTAATTTATCATGCATCACTGTAGTAGATCGATCATAGATTATGGGCGCGTGGGCAAAGTGATATCTACCGAGAAGTTAAAGGAACAAAAATTATAACGAATATTAAGAACTCGGAAATTAGCATTAAACGGCATACAAAATGTCTCTAGAAACGGATCTAATGTACCTCCAAAGGTTCAATTCATAGAAGAGTGAACGAACGAAATGAAGTCATGTTCAGGCCAAACAAAGGCCCAATAGACCTTTTATAATAAACTTGTACAACTAGTAAGTGGGCAAATATAGTTATTTTATCATTTGAAACAAAGAAAAAGCGAAAGACTACGTAACTGAACATCGATACTACAGAATAGCCAACCTGGGCTATGAAACCGAAACACGTTTAATAAAAGCAAAACCAAGAAACGATGGAAGAAGAAAAATAGATCTAGGATAAAAAGATAGAGAGAAAGAGAGAGATAGAGAAAGAGAGAGGACAAGGATAATTGAAGGACCTTCCTTCAGATGGCTGGTGGAGCCGGACACTAAATTAAACTTTTGCTACCATTGAGTTGAGCACGTGCCTTGGATTGGAGTGTCTTGCCGACGTCGTCATTCATTCGTAAGGAATAGCGAAAATGTTACATTGCGTGGAGTGGTCCGGTTTTGACCTCCCCGAGCCTTATCCGGCGGGAGTAGACCCTAACCCCCTACACTGGAGTACGTGGCGTTGTGTTCGACCTTGGCTGTGATTCATATTCATAATTGAGAAACGTGTGCACTGTCGAAGGGTGTTGTGATGAAATGTGTCTCTACAGGACGTCTAACGATTACTTGCGGTCCCAAACATGTATTGATGTGGGGGCTAGTGTAGTGATGTGTGCGTGGATCACATTGAATGAATGATATTGGAACTAGAGCCGATCGAACTGGCCAGGAGGAGCGGAAACATAAAAAGTCAGGCGGGCGTTGAAAGCGAGAAATAGTACGAGCGGAGCGGACTACGGAGTTTTTACGGTAGCGACGAAGAAAAGTCTTTCGATTTGCCTCGCAAGCTTCACAGCAGCACAGGGCGAAGCGTGATCCAAGTCTCTCGGCCGGCGACGCTGCATGTCCCAAGCAGGTCAACATTGCGATAGCTGACCCTGGGCCAGAAAGTGGAAGGAATTGTGTGGGCCACCAGCTCGAGAAACTTTCCTGTGGCCTGTTGTTTTGCGACGAGGCTTACCGAAGGACCCTCTGCACTACTTGTAACAAATAAACGGCGAGCGCACTGCCGACGCACGCGTGCATAGTGAACCGGTGGTTCGCGGTGAGCAAGCTTGGGCTGGAGTTACACATATCTTCCTCACAGAAACACATATGGCCATTGCCAGAACTTTCCATCATACACACATGATCTACCATGAACAGATTAATCTGTAACTGTGACGTGCACATTCGCCTCACGACCTCGTACGCTACGTTGCGATCGCGTCAGGTAGGGTCGACGTGCGATCGTTCATGGAACGTCCATCGGGGGTTATTGGTTAGACGAACCAGGAAGCCCCCGCGGTGACCACAAAGCGGGTTGCAAATCATCGGGACCATTGCCGATGCAGAGTATCAGTTAGTAGAAGAAAGTGGTTCCGGTTGAACCAAGGTTTGCAAGGTTAGTTATACGGACGGCAGCGCCGGCACATTAGTGCGAGCCATGCAACCCATAGTGAGCGTTAGTGTTCCGGTTACAACGACATCAAGTTCACGTACAATACAGTTCCAGACGATCCGGACGGTGGGCGACACAACGGGGTGTGTTAAATGGCGTTTGTTCATTCGTTTTTCAGTATTGGTTCGTTTTGTGTGGTTGTGAACCCGAGATATGTGTGTTTGCAGGTTGTTTTTTTTGTCGTGGATTGTAGCGTATGCGTAGCAGAACGTGTTCGTTTGGCAGACATAAAGTGTATAAGCCAATGTACAGTAAAAGTTTGATATTATAAAAGATTGTAAATGCGAAAATAAGACGAACCCATTAACATAGTACAGTAATAGAGAGAGAGTTTAATCGGGTAATATCGAAACGTAAATAGTAGAAGAAAAATGAAATTGAAAGATAGTTCAAAACAGACGTGTGTATAAAGGGAAAAGAGAAGAAGAGAAAATTCTTGAATTAATACCTGCTTCTCTTCTATCCTGTATTAAAGCTAGACTAAAAATGCGTATACATATTTGTTATAAAATGGAATGAGCAAGTCTGATTGAATCCAGGTGATCTGAATATACAACAAAGAAAACGTTGTGTGAAACTAAGCAATAGAATGTAGAAAAGAGAATGTAAATTTGAATTCAACAATGATGCAATATTCGATATCGGAAACATTAACACATCAAAGTGGTTATGTATCGATATCAGACATTTGTCATTAGCGTGTGTGATATAGAAAAGTATTTACTAATCATTAAGATTAAGATTAAGATTAAGAACTGAAGAACATGTTTTTGCTGGGGAAAAAATTCCCACTTGACAGATACCCAAAACCAAAATCAAAAGCGCTTCCACATACTTGAAATGATGTTGGAAAATATGTTTTGTTCAACCGGCTTGCGGTCGGCCGATGGGCACTTACGTGTTCTCGAGTGGCGCACCATTTTGACGCAACACCCGTTGCAGGTCATTAGGGGCGGTTGATCTCGGGGCAGCGCCGTGTAATTGAATGGGTCCTTGCAGCGAGCATCCGTCCAGCTATCACATTCGTAGCAGTAGATTGAGCGTGCTTGAATCCGGATCGTATGATAAAATGAAAGAGTATTACAACCAGGAACCTGACCGATTGCAAGTTCTGAGACTAGCACTAAGCATGCACACTGAAAGAGACAACATGTTTTAAAATCGAATGCACAGTTAAGTGAACAAGTGTAACAGTAAATGCCTAACAGACAGTATGCTAAGAACCTTGTAAGCGGCGACTCATCGGTGTTCGGCTATTCGTTGCGAACTCTGATCACTTGAAACTCCTCAATGTGAGTTTACTTTCAAGTGTTTCATGCTTCGCAGTTCTAGCTAATGGCCAGTGTCGGCACAACACTGGTCGGAAGATGAGTTTTCTGAAAACATTTTTCCCAATCCATCAATGGGCCGCCGATCCGTGTAGACCGAGTGTGTACCGAGAGGGACGCTTCGCTTTAATCACGAAGCGCGACCGGAGATTGATTATAAACAACGATTCTTCCAATAGCAAAGCCAGTGGGAGGTTTGTGAAAGGCCGAAACATTTTATAAACAAAACTCGACGCAATAAATAAACGAGTAACGAGCGCCAATCGAGTTGATAGATGCAAAGCAACGCGAGCTACACACTAGGGCGGCAAAACGGGCGATGAAAATTGAGTTATCGCATTCCTCTATCGAACGGCTGGAATGGGATGGCCTGTGGCACACAGCGCATGAAAATCTTATTTTTTTTCAATAGTTTTCGAAGCTTTTATGGGCAATGAAATTAACGACAAAGAAAAAGAATTCCGGCTTGCTGCGGGGAATTGTTAGACGATCGGTGATCCGAACCGATCGTATCATTGAGCGACGGAGGAAGGCTAGCTCTTAAAAGCACATCTCATACAACGAAAGCGATCTTTTAAAGACATTTAAACGATGCTAGGCAATTTAGTATGGACAGACAGTGGCTTGGAAATGAGTTAGTTGTTTTGCTTACTTTGGCACTCGGCGGAAACCTGGGGGATCCAAAACCAAAACACTCCTACTAACGCTACACAAAGTGGTCATAGGTGAAAGGTATTCCGTTTTTTCGTTTGTTTTTGGAAGCAAAAATGCATTCAAATTAGTGCGCGTTCGCGAGCATATCGTTGATTTTCCAATCCATCGATTCATGAATGGAACGGTTCCGGGGCCAAAGCATGAATTGTTTATGCGAGCGTTCCATGCGTGTCGAGAGGGGAAAAGGGGAAAAGAATGTTAGAACCAGAGGTACATCGCTGTGGATTGATTAGACTGTTCGTGTAGTGGGTACAATGTGTGGTGTGTGGTAAACGAGTGGTTTCATTTCGCCGAATGTATGGCAAATACTTAGTTCATAAGAAGAGGTTCGCCCAGCGATTATTTTCAACGAAACAGGGTTTCCGTTAGACACACAAACTGAAAGGCAGTAACAAAACGGAGAGAATCAGAGATCAAACTGAATAAAGAAAACATTGAACCGAGGTACACAATTGAACACATGACACAAAATGTAACTTGTACACAGTACAAGAAGCCAGCGTCAACGAAAAAAACACTAAAGTCAGCCAAGCAAACACCAAGCTCATATCAGCAACCAGAAATTATACAACAGAAGTCAAAACTTACATGGAAAACAATTGTCGGCCGAACCAAAATAAGCGCACGAAATGAGTAAAACTTTTGAAATGAAAACAAGGGATACAATTTATCAAACAATTGTTGTAAAACAAAATTCGTATGCGCAGTGCAAAACAATGTTCGTAACTCGATTGTGTGTCGATTGGTGGTTTTACTTGATTCTGTTCTGTAGCTAAATTCCGGCAAAGCTGCCCACGTGAACTGTGTCTCTGTGTGTATGTGTGTGGTTTTTCTGTATGTGTCAAATAAAATGCATGGCTCGTGTTGGCGCAACAATTACCTAGAGAGATTATAAGCCACTGCTTTCGTTCCATTGCTACAGGGACCTATATTGTAAAAAGCCTATTCTAAAAAACAATGATGATTCAACTCGACGTTGAAGATTCGATCCGACTACTTCGGCAATCCTTTGGCATCAGTGGACCGATTCCGCTGGAAAGCTGAACACTAGAACCGTCGAGCCAGTCGAAGTGAATTGGTCAGGGCAGAGTGGTGGCGGTCGGTCGTGTAGAAGGTACACCCGTGGAGTGGCACCGAGTGCACGTGGAACGTGGAGGCCGCGAATCGTAGAGAAGAATGTAAGAGAGTAGAGTGCCACAGAGAGCAGCAAGTGCGCTTGAAACGGAGAAAGCGCAACCTTTCCAGAGCAGGTTACGGATGTTTCCTTTTCCCGTGTTTTCGCTGCCGTCCAGGACAAGATACAGACGATGGTGATGGTGGTGGTGGTGGTGGTGGCATCGAACTTCTGGCTGATTCGATGGGCCAGATTACTCGTGCACTGCTAGACGTGAACCAAGCGTGCCACATAAAACCGTCATGATTTGTTGGCCGCAGGACCAATTATTGATTTCAGGCGACACGCTGGCGTTACGCCGCCGATGATGTTCAGCAGCCTCTGGTTCGTGCGACAGCTGCTTCGTTCTAGAGAATTGATTTTTCAGTTAACTTTTGCACTTGGCTCCTTCTTTGGCCCTCTTTACGCGTATCACGGACACATCGTTCACTGATAACCACTCAGCAATGGGGCACCAATATTCACTTCTTTATTGCCAAGATTCGGCTAGAACGGAATGATAAACATTGTGTTTAGATTCGATGCACTATTTATAACTTTTCTGGTCAATACATATTCCAGATACGCATGCTTTACGTTCAACGATCGGATATGCATTTGGGCCTATCGTTTGGGACAGCGATAAGGCGACGGTAAACTTCATGCTGCAAAACGAGCCAGCGAACGGCGATTTGCAGGAAGATCACCATCCGCAATGCGACATTGACAGTTTGCCACGGCACGGCACTGGGTTTCCTTAGCCGGTCAGCGGAACTCCCGACCCACGAGTGTCAACTGTCAAACTGCGAGCAGGAAGTTGTAGTAGTTGAGCATTTCTCATCGTTCTCCCAAAACCGAGCGTGGCATAGAAGGGCAAAAGGTGTTGAAAAAAATGATTGTACGAAGAAACGAAGCACGAAAAAGAGCTATTACGGTGGCACGTTTGAGAGTGGTGATGCTACATATCTTTTTTTGGGTCGTGCGCTAATAGTGTTCAGACAGTGCTAAAAATATATACCACTTCGTCGCGCACGTCGTCGCATCGCACAAAATCACACTGAATTCGGGCGAAACGTACTTCTCGTTATTCTGTCACCATTTCAGAGGCAACTAGATTTACTCCGTTTGACACCGTGCCTCGTTCGAAATCAGCTTGCCCATCAGCAAGTTTTCACAACACTCTTACCGCAACCTATGAACTTAAGCCACGAGCCCGTATTGCTTCCTTTCAATTTGCACCGCACCGCGCACTCGTCACGTCCTGCTCGTCGGGAGGCAAAATCGCAATGGTACAGACGGAGATTTTCGCATACAGCTCTGTTTGTAGCAGAATCAAGTCAACCTCGTCAAAACGATGGAACGTCCTCTCGCAGCGGAGGCTCAGGTTTTCTCTCTCATTTCTCTCGCGGCCCTCTATGAAAGGGTGTTTCTCCCGTTAGACGAGGTTAAGTTTTGAAATGTGACACTTGCTACGGAGCAGAATTATTTACTGTTGCTCTTGTGGGACCGAGCAGAGAGACAGAAAGCAATGCTCTATTGTGTATTTGAGCACCAGTGTGCGGACAGAGTATTTGGCCGCCGTTGTGCGGATAATGAGTGCATGTTACTAACAGGTGAGAATTAAGAGTTTGACAGAAGTTTCTCTCTTCGTATCCAGCCGTTTGAAAATGAAAACAAACTTTGCCAGCAAATGCAAAAATGATTAATGTTCGTGTTATTATAGGATGACATTTATGCAACTCCGTGTAATTGTGAATCTAATTATGCTCTAATAGCAGTAAAAAATGTCAAATCATTCACAATTTGGTGTAGCATGAAGTGAGGTATAGCTAATCTGATATACACGTCATATAACCGAAAATTCAGTTTCTTTAAACGTCGACAGGTACAGTAATTTTTATGTGCAAAGTGCTCCAACACATACTTTGAGGCCGTGATTGATCGTCGCACTGTGGCTGCGCAGCGATGTGTACCACAAATCAGTTCAATTTATGTCTCTAACGAAAACATGCACGTTTCCCACCAATGCGAAGAAGAATGACCTGCAGTAAGTGATCGTAAATCAGTTTTAATCGAAGTTCGGTGCACGTAAATTCGGTCAGCGATTAGTATAAACTTTGCATTTGTTTATGTTACGTTTTTTTCCTTCACAAGCTCCGTTAGCCCATTCGTAGAGTGTGGCGCATGATGCAACGAAAAAAAAGGTAAATTAAAATGTGATCACTTGCTGTGTACTATTTGGTGATGCTAGCGCCCTCTGCATTTCAAGATGGAGACGCATGGTATCCATGGAGGCGCACCACCATGGAGGCGCACGGTGGTTTTCAAATCGGTTGGCATCGGTTATTTCGGATCGGAATCGGTTGGATTCAAAACGGTTTGTAAAGAACATTAGGCTAGTTCTTAGGTCATATGTTGATTGCTGCTTAAGAAGAAAAAAATCGTTTGAAGTACAATTGAAGCAAAGGCTAGAAACGTACCGTCATGATTTATTGATCGATGACGAATGCCGCATATGTAACAATAATTGGGTTTGATCCTTCTCTTCTAACAACATACAATTGCATTTCTCTTATAACAGCATACAGCTTTGCGATTAGAAGACTCCGTTACGACTGATGACTAATGAACAGTTCTTCCGTTGCAGCTACCAGAGCTCATGGAATGTAAACAGAAACACACTGTGGAGCTCATAAAGACTACATAATCTGATGGTTTCGTCATATCTTATGTTTATTTCTCCATATCAGGGCACCGCTTGTGCGGCAGTAGTCGAAGGGGGCAGCGACATAGCCAAGGGCAGCGTCATCGTTGGCAGTCGTCATCGTTTCTACCATTACCGTCGCATGATCTCAGCTATATGATATTTATTTTGCCTCGTGGAAGTAAACTCTCATTCATGCCAAGCCACACACCCTCAGACTTGGTCGAAAGAAAATAAAAAAATACCGCCCAAACTCCGTCGCTGATTCATTCACGCCCGGCCTCGATTATGGTGTACAATCAAAACAAATGGTCGGATGGTCGGTTTAAGCTTTTTCCTTCTTTCCGACCTGCACCATGTACCATGTGTACCGTCAATAGGGCGAGTTATTTATGGTCCTTATTCACTACCGGTTGTACGATGACCGAGGGGGCCTGGCGTAGGTTGCGATCGTTGTTGTTGCAGGTGGGCAGAGCTGATCCAGTGCCGAGTAGAAAAAACAATAACATCCTGCAAATGGAAGAACTGCCCAGGCACTGGCTCTTCAGTGCTGCGAAGCGGTATTGGTTTCGCTTTCCATTTGCTTGGTTGCATCTGGCATGCTACTCCACACCATTTACTCTAGAAGAATCCACGCCTTGACCGGGCTTGCCTCTAGAGTGGTAAGGTGTCATTAGCCGGCTAATGATGAAGCATTGTACCCCGGCATGGTCCCCGGCCCGGAACGCATGGCGAATCCATAGGTACTGTCACAGAATACAACACTCCGAATCGCTGCTGCCGTTGCGCGAACCGCGGGAATATTCGGTTATCTTCCAGTAGCTGTTCTGTTCCGTGAGCGCTCGCTTGTTGCCGGTCAGCTGTAGGACTTCCTGGTTGTTATAAAAATCGTAGTCCTGGGTTTCGCTTGGTATCCGCGAGCACAGCAACCCACCACTGGCATAGTTTTGAAGGCGAAAATATTCGCAATCCCCCACCGGGAGCAGTTTCCAACGGAATTTTGTGTTCGACACACTCTCGCCCTTCGGTGCAACTATCGGAAGTCCGGTTCCACTTTCGCCTAGGTAGCCGTTGATAGCAATACCGCGAATGCGAAAGCAATTTCCATCCTCGAGGGGCTCGAATTCGATCCGATTCTTGTCGGCAATGTACCGCGAGAAGCCAATGTCCTTACCAATGGCTCCGAATTTGAGCAGAATCCTCGACTCGTAACGCGAAATGGTCACTGTTTTCCACAAAATCGATATTACCACCGACGGCAGGTTGGTTTTCAATCGCTCCAGATCTGCCCGAAGAGTGGCTGTGGCAAACCCAGAGTCCGACATCGTTTGTTTGATGCGATACGCCAACAAAAATATCTCGGGCCGATAGGTGTGGTCGTAGTGTTCCATTTGGCCATACAACACCCGGTAGCTAATGATGTCGTGATCAATACGCGAAAGGTGAGAAACGAACTGCAGTATGTTGTTCAGGTTCCGGACCTCTCCCTGATAGGCCCGCTTCAGCAGCTCGATCAGAATCTCGTCGGATAGGTGGTGGAACAATCTATCGAGTGGCGCTGTTGGCTGAGGATCGTTTTGGATTAATAGGACAGTCCGCTGGACGCAGGGAACTATTTCGTTGCGTACCGCTTCTAACCGCTCACGGAACACATCCTCGTGAAGGGACGCTACTGATTTATCCGGTCGCTCTTGAAGTGCATCCACCACGAATCCGTAGATAAGAAGACATTGTGGCTGCTCGTAGAAAGTGCCGCACTGCTTTAGATGCCGCACCAAGCACTCACATCCCGTCACGAAAGTTTCCGCTGAGTTTGCCTTGTTCTGCTTTCGGTAGCCACTGAGAAACAGCAAGATCTTCATTAGGTTTCTTATATCGCGCTCGAAAACGGCCTCAATGATAGACGGTAACTGGCTCAAACTGTTCTCGAAGGAACAGTACTCATCGTACACCTTGTCGTAGTTTTCGTTCCGAATGTGGCCGATGCATAGTTCCAGTTTGTGCTGATTGCGTTGATTGCGGAAGATGCGGATCTCGCGCATCGTTCGATCAAGTACACGCTGCATGGCCATAAGCGCTGGCTCATACTTGATGGCATCAGCGAGGAAGTACAGTCCTTTGCTATCATCTTGCGAGTCGATCTGCTTTCCAAGCTCGAAGACGCGACCACCGCGCTTATTAAGCTGCGCGTACAGATCTTTGTTGACGAGGAAAATTTTACGAAATTGACCGAAAAGGTACTGTATTAAACTGTGCAGCTCCTCGATCTGGTACTTCCGCTCGTCGACGGCGTTCATCCATTGCAACTCGAAGGAAAGCGAGCGACCGTTTTCGCCAAGCCGAGAAACCCCGGACAGCTGTCGGATGAGAACGATCATCCGTTCGATCGTGCTATAGATCGTATCCAGATCGTACATGCTTTCCTTGTCGAATGTGCCGATGCGTTCAACGGTCATTGTTTATTCCACCAAAAGCTAAAATGCAAAGATGCAAGAAAATTCAAAGGGCTTAAGAACAACAAACATTTACATCATTTATAATTTGCTTTAAGGGAATGTAAAATGGGAAAATAAAAACACTTTCCAAATAAACGATGGAAAAATCATTTCAATATCAAATTGGGTCTAGTTTAGAAATGCTGTTTCCACCATGTTTGGTGTTAGTGGATCAGAACGTGACTTTTCTAACATTAACACGAACTCGTTCGATGCGTTTTGCGGCCACTTGGAAGTCATCAATCAATGTTTGCCTCTTTTGCTGACCCGAAGGAGTACTATAAATAATCTTTCGACGTGCGAAATCAAGCACCGCGTAGAAAGATGCGCCCTAAAGCGGAAAACTAACGTGCGAACGGTGCCAATCATATTTTTCAAGTGCTTTTGAGATCCCAGAAATACGCTGCCCACACAGCATGAAAAAAGGACGTCTTCTTCACACATTCTAAAGTGAGCAATTTGGAATTCGATCGGTCCCTGTTTACATTTGGACGAAGCGGCTCTACGCTCACCCGCCATGACCTCTGGAATGTAGGCATAAACATGAATATGTTGAGTAAAAGTCCCTAGAGACGGACGCGAGTTCGTTTGGTCGATGCGCCCCCAAACGTCGGCCACGAAACGCCAGCGATCACGCCTTGCTGCCGCAGGCCATCATTCTTTTAGGTGACATCCGCGGCAGTAACGGTGAAACAAATTGGTTCAAGGTTCCGCGGCGGCTACGGCTGGCTGTGAAACGTTTTGTTGATCTCACTTTGCTTGCCCGCGGATGTGGTGTTCAAAATGAGTGTGCCAACCGCCAACAACATCGGTAAGAAATATTTTTTGTAGGCAAATACTGAAGGAATAAAAACCGATTCAAGCCTTATGGCCAGCGGGTTTTGGATTTCGATTTTATTCACACTTCAGCCTGTCCATTCTCCTAGGGCCATCGCTATTTCAACCCAGTCCAGCCGCGACCAGGCGTTCGGAAATGGCGATCCGAACATAAACACATCATCAACTTCGATCACTGTTTATCCAATTTTACGCATAAACTCAGGCTGGCCTTGCTCAGGTTTGCGATCGGCGGTCAACCTTGTTTGCGTTCTAACGATGCAACAACGGAACAGGAATGACCAAACCAAAAAGGGGGATCGTGTACACAAATCGAACATCCTATCACCAAAGTCGCTTCATAACTGTGGCGCTAGGTTTAAAAGTACGCCATGTGCGCTCGAGGCCTTAACTTCCCGCTTAGCTTGTTGGGTTTGCATCACTCTAGCTCCTGTTTGCCGGTCTTTTGTACACACTCCGTGCACGCCGGGAGTTTCGATATGCTTGATTTTGTGCGTCCCAAATAAAGCTACGGCTCACCTTTACGTTGGACAAAGTACCGCCACACCAGGCCCAAAACTTTGTCAGCCGCACTGCTAGCGAAGTTCGGACAGTAAAGTTAGCTCGAGAACCGTTTTCAAAAACACGTTACGTGCCAAGACAACAAATACTTTGGAACCAGTATTTCTGTGTGCACTTTTCCGAAGCAGAATTAAAACTGGCCACCGTTGGCACGATCAGCGAACGAGCGATCGCGATCCACGCATTTCCATTACCAATGGGCATGCGCCACAAACGTACAGTGCTTGGCGATGTTTCATGTGTTGACTGACCGCGTTCGCCGAAGTTAAGTTTTTATGATTAGCTGAGAGCTACACATGAGAAGGACCGCAAATTTATTCCGTTCTTGTGTTGGTACGCAAGGGACGGCATTTCAACCTGGCATTTGTAATAGCAATTTTATGCTTCACGGTGCGTTCGTAAAATTGTCCAATGCATGGCCAGATGCTGGGTAAGTGAAACTAAACAAGCATTGTGCTTTACTCTTTATTGGTGTTTAGTCCCAACGTTGAGTTTTACCATTCATACTAGGATCTCACGATCGCTGGACACTAATTAGTGACAAAGGGCATCATAGTTCATTGTTTTATTTCCTCTTTCCGCAGGCAGATATAGTTATCAGATCGTGTGAATGCTGCAGACTGTGAAGACTGTTCAGAAGACGCTCTTAATTTCAACATTACTTTCAGCTCGTGCAGCACTCGGAACGGGCGGTTTTACGCCTGGGCTAATCACTACGAAGATAGGATTTTTCTTCGTCACTTGACTATTCACTATACGTGGCGCAATACGGCACACTTGCGGAGCGGACAATGCTACCGGTGGTTGTTCAACAGCTCTTTTTAAGCTCAGGCCATCGACGACGAGTTGGTTGTTGCTGGTTGGTTGGGTCCCGCCCGTTACGGTTCCGTGGGTTTGGAGGATGGTTTGTAGCGTTGAGCCGGTGACCTTCATTTCAGGCGTCACAGGGATAAGGCGCACTGGTGCCGTGGATAATGCAATCGGTGGTTTTGGCGCAATTTTCGCCATATTCTGGCCACCAACGATCAGTCTAACCTGTTTCCCGCCCGTTTCCTGCGTTTCAATGGCAGTTTGTCCTTGCGACGTAGCGAGTCTCATTTCAGGCGTTGCTGGAATAAGGCGCACCTGATTTGCAGACAATACAACCGGTGGTTTTTGATCATCTCTCTTCGTGTTCGGGTTACCCACGATCAGTCTAATCTGTTTCCCGCCGGTTTCCAACCTTTGAATGGTCGTTGCTGTGGTTGTTGTTACAGGCGCCGCAGCGAAGTTCATTTTAGGCGTTACATGAAAAAGGCGCATCTGCGGCGCGGCCAATGCAACCGGTGATGCTTGATCAACATCCATCACGGTCGCACCATCGTTTTCGTCCAACGTCTGCGTAGTGGTTTGTTCCTGTGGCACGGTGACGGAGCAGTTGCAATGTGCCTTTTTCAATGCTGCAAGCTCGGTCCTGAGGCGTAAATTTTCTGCCTCAAGTTCAATATTCCGCTGATGTTGCTTTTCTTGGCTCTCCTTCAAACGAATCCTGCAAGGAAACATCATTTAGAATAGAGTTAAATACCTACGTTTAGTACCCGTTTCTCTTACCTGTGCCGTTTGGCCGCAGCGTTACTTCGTTCCTGTCTCTCCAGATCCTCACTGCTCAACTCCACTTGACTGGCATTCTTCTTCCTACTTCTCTTCTTCAGTGTTGGAACCATTGCCTGCGGCGTGTCTTGTGGTTTTTGCAGCGTTTGGTTCATAAGCAGCGGACCCCAACCAATTGGCTGTCCTAAGATCACTGGGGACCCGGTTTTTTGTGCCATAAGGGGGGGAATGATTAGCACGGGAAACGTAGCACAAGTTGGTGCTGTTGGCGGACAGACTGGAGCTGGAGCAGTAGCAAGAGCAGGACCAGGTTTCGGGAGAATGTTAACCACGCGATTTGTGGAAATTTTTTTGGCCTTAGCTAGCGCTCGGCTGCGCTTTGGCTGGGATATTGTTGTCGTGCACCGTTCCTCGGTCTGTGTTTTCGTGTTGGCCGTTGCTTCGATGGTGGCGGGAAGCACATGCGGAGGATGAAGTATGTCTTCGTCTGAGCTGTAGCTTACTGGCGTGAACACAGAAGGCGATGGAGTGCGGGCGTAGACAGGCGATGGAGTGCTGGCGTAGACAGGCGACGGAGTGCTGGCGTAGACTGGCGATACAATATCCTCTTCGAACATTTCATCAAAGGACGTCATGCTGTCTAGGTCCTCGAGTATCTCAATTTCCAAACATTTGCTTATCCCGTCACTCTCGCTCACCGGGTGTATGTCGATACTGCATAGGTTTTCCGATTGCATCTTCGATGAGGAAATTATTACCTGATTTATGTTGTTTTAAACGGCAGCTTAAAACTCAAATTAAACAATGTGTACGCAATAGAAATCTGTGAATGTTTTGATCGAGCCGCGAGTGAAACAACAATGTTTACATGTCAAAGCGAACCTTGTTTACGACACTAGGTTGTACGCTTCGCGTCCTGGTGTGCTGGCCACGATCCGTCGGCGTACGAGGAAGACAGGATTATGCGGTTTAGTGCTACAATTTAGCAGCACTTTGCTGTCGTAACATTGCCACATACTCAGCAGGTTGTTTTCAGAAGTACCATAATCACCACGATGAACCAACAGCAACAAATAACTGGTGACACGGTTCAATGTAATCATGTCTTTATTAAAGCTTCATCGGATTTCGACCCAGTTTCGGTTTCTTCTAGTGTTTTGTCGATGTCTTCGTTTACTTCATCATCACTGTCCGTATTTTCTGTTTCTTCCGACGATTCGCTGCTGGGGAAGCTGCGATCACACTGTACGGTGGTTTCTGCCTCGAGGTACTTTTGCTGCGCCTCTAGAATTTCTTTACTATTCGCACATTCCGCGTACGCATCCAGTAGCTCTTGATTCAACTCCACGAATGCGTGCCCCCACGAGAATTTGTTAAGATACCACAGTGCCTCCTTTTTGAAACCGGTGATATACATGGATGCCGCAATCGCCTCTACGCACGACAACTTGCACGGTTTCCCATAGTTGACTAAAACAGAAGGAAAGCCCACAGTAGGGTTGACGTACATTCTACATTGACTAAGTACTTACTGGGATTTGCGGCCACTAAGAACGGTAGTAGTCGCGGATTTGGTGATCGCATTTTGTGGAACGGTGTTTCATCGAGCCTTGCCCACGAACAGTCGACGACGGCTATCCCGGCAGTTTTGATAATTTCCCTGTCGAGTGGACTGACACAGTTCACGCCCACCGGTGTTAGCACAAGGCCTGGAAACCTGTATTTGTTGAAACGGAAACGGAGGGCTAAGCCTTGTACCATTACAAAGTCCGCCAAAGTTAATCTTACTTTTGACCTAGACGTAAACTTTTTATCAGCCCGTGTCGGGCCAACTTCCTGCCGGAACATTTTTTTGGGTCACAGTGCTTCAAGTCCCACATGCTGACGGGGAACTTTGGAGGTTTGCCAACGAATTCGAATTTATTCCTTTTCTGCTCATCACCGGACTCCGTTCCGCTAGCGGCCTCTGAACCGGAATCGTCGTCGTCGTCGTCGTCATCGCTTCTCACCGCGAGCTCTGAGAGTGTTTCTGCCAAATGGCGATCCTCCCTTGTTGCAGGCCGTGATCGCCTCCCTTGATTGTGATTTTTTGTACGTCCGCCACGAAATTTGTGCATTTTGCCCAACAAGCGCTCCACAATTGTGATTGTTTCCTGATTCTAGAACATGCTTGGCGATGCCAAATAATGTAAACAAACCAAACCTCCCTTCGGGAATGGACAACAGTGTGGAGCATTAAATTCACAAAAAGAAATCAAAATGCTAATAAAATACCCTATTAATTTATTGCTGCACTCATTGCTGAACTAACTTAATCTTTAATACGTGCAGACTTATCAGAGGATGAACCTTCGGCGACTGCACAACTCGGGGACGTGGGCTCTAGTCCTGGAGCAATCACAAAGAAGATAGGCTTTTTGTTCATTGTGTGACCGTTTATAATGCGCGATGTGATCAGGCGCACTTGTGGCTCGGACAACGCAACTGGTTGATCGGTGTTTGAAGATCGGTGGGTTGTCTTCATGCACGTACTACCAGCCACTACTTTAGTTGGTGGTCCGTCCGATTCCAATGCTCCGCTGGTATTTTGTAGCGATGAGTGTGGTTGTGACACCGCAAGCTTCATTTCTCGCGTTACGGAGCAATTACGATGAGCATGCTTCAGCGCGACAAGTTCGGTCCTTAGCCGCAAAATTTCAGCCTCTAGTTCAATGTTGTGTCGATGCTGCTTGTCTTGGCTCTCCTTCACACGGGTCCTACAAGGAAGAGACTTGTATTACAAAATAGTCAAATGGCCAACGTCTGCTTTCCCTACCTGTACCGTTTGGCCGCAGCCTTCCACCGTTCGTGCTTATCGATATCTTCACTACGTGACTCCTTATTATCATTAGAATAATTCGCCGGCTTGCTCGAGCTTTTTGCGATTCCTTTGTCACTAGAAGAAAGGATTCTTTGCCCCTGAATTCTGTCCGTTTCCTGCGACGGGTTACGCGGTTTTTGTAGGTGTTTCTTCAACTTTTCCTTCACATGGGTACCCCAACCGATGGACTGTCCAATGGTAACTGGGGCCAGTATTTTGGGTACTACAACGGGAGGCATGACTAGCACGGGAATCGTAGCACAAGTTGGTACTGATGGCTGACATAACGGCAGTTTCGGGAGAATATCTACAACGCGTTTCGTGGAAGATTTCATGCCGTCTGGTGGCACTGTGGTGCGCTGTGATTGTTGTATTTTTCTTTTGCCCCGTTGCTTGGCCTCTCCATCGGTATTGTCCACTGCTTCAACCGTGCCGGGAAAAACATGCGGAGTATGAAGGGTTTCGCCGTCCGCGGTTCGACTCGGTATCGTGAGTTCGCCCGCGGAAGGCGGCTGTTCTGTCGATGGAGTGCCAACGGAGGATCGCGATTCAACGGCCCGTCGGAACGTTTCATCAAAAGGGTTCACTTTCTGAAGATCCTCGAACAGCCCAACCTCTTCACATTTGCCGATCAAGCGAGTCGGTGTTGGCGTTTGGTCGGTAAACAACCCACCAGTTCCCTTAAGTGGTGGCATCTCTAGGTTCAAGCTTAACTCGTGCTTCTTTAGCTGCTCTTCACTAGTGGCATTTTGGTCGCGGTCATCGGTACAGTGCCCCTCTTCCAGTTTTATTTTTGGGGCCACAGGATTCTCCATTCTGCTACACACAGCAGCGGGTGTTCACTCGCAAACAACACAAACTGATTACAAAATGCATACGCAACAAAACGCAGCACCGAACCGAAAACGCGTAGGCAGATTGCGTGCAGTTTTGGCCAAGACGCGAATGAAAGTTTAATGTTTATATGTCAATCCTCCCGCTCGGTTTGACATATCAACTGTTTACATGGTTCGCTTCACATCGCATTTCGATTGTGAAAAATCCGAAAATTATTGCTACGTCCTATTTTATTATTGACCATCGTTCACGACCAACGAACTATATTCCTAGTGATCCGGACTTCCTACAAAAGTGGAGTCTGTCGCTGAGCTTTTGTGTCCGATCGCTTCCGTTTGATCGCCAGTCGCTCTCGCGTTGCTTTCTCATGTCTCCGACGCAGCATTTCCACTGTTTCAACCGATGGCTCCGTTGAAATGGGTTGCTCCGCTTGGCGAATGAAGTTACGCAACTTTTCCAGTGCATCGGCTGTATTGACATGCTGCGAGCGTGTTAACTCGCTTCTGATCACCAGAAAGCCATCCTTCGTAATACGTCCTTTTTGCTGAGAAAGAGGTAACCGAAGTAGGTTATCATACCACCTGTGGTGTGAACCCGTGAGGTCAGGACGCTCCCACGATCCCACGACCTACCAATTGTGCAAGACGTTTCCGAGTGTTTTCCGAGAGCCAAGTGGCCGTTTCTAGGTGAAACCGTACATCAACCTTTGTGCTCACTGTGTTTACGTTTTGTCCACCGGGACCGCTGCTGCGGCTGTAGCTTATGTTGATCTTGTCTAGGGGTACGTAACCATTGAAAGTACCATCTGGTTTGGCCTGGGGAAGAAAAGAATGCACAACAGAATGGGTAAACTTGTGCCACGCTCACGTTTCACTTCCTACCGGCGGTGCTGGCGGTGTGTACAGACGAAGATTGCTGTTCGGATAGATTGTGTCCAGCGCTAGATCACTTCGGTAGCTGCATAGCCTACTGAGAAGGTGAAATCCTCGGACATTGTGTGACCACTGACCGAGGGGCGCTCTTCGTAGAAATGTCGTCACTACTTTATTCATTATTTGCGTTTTAAATCTTTAAAAATAATGAGCAAATTGTGGAACGCGCAGCACTCGGCAAATCGTAACCAACTTTACCGGATTCCGTGCCGGAGTGCAATAAATGAAAGCTGTCAAAACGATCCGGAAACGCTTTGCTTCAGGGGACTTCAGGGGATCGTTATTTCACAATCAAGGTTGCCAGTTTTTAAAACGAGAAAGTTTTTCCAGTTTCTTTTGCATTGCAATTCAACGGTAATATTGGTAATAATACGCAAACGCTAATATTTGTACAACAAATATATTTTGTAAAGAATCCTGAAGATTTATTTACGTGCTGAAGTTGTTTTATTTCATTGCCTTGTTTCTGTAGCAGTGCAGACAAACCCATGTAAATAACATCAAATTGCGCGGCATTTTTGACAGAGCGTTTCGAGAGTTCGTATTTGGTAGTTAGGTGAAAAGTAAATTGTTAAAAGTGCTATTTATTGTGTGGAAAAGATATTTGTTTGTCCGAGTACCATGTCATGTTCGGCGGAACAAATAGCCGAGAAACGGAGAATAGCCATAGAGCGACTTAATGCTCGTAAAAACTCCAACAAAAACGCCGTGAGCACACCGGCAGCGGCGAACCCGGCGCAGTCAGGCGGGCCAAGCAAGGGCGCGACCCTAACCGCTAACTCGTTCTATGGACAAAACAATGAACGGACTGCGACGAGCAATCCGGCTCACCAGCGTATGCTGCGGGACCAGCGCAATACATTCTCACCATACTCTAGACCCACGAAAAAGGATACACCGACAAAGGTTGCACCAATCTTTGCGCGAACCGTAACGTGCGCTTGTTCCTTGGTTTCGGAGGAAAGATTCATCGCCGAAACGAATGGCTACAGCGAGCCACTGATAGAGATATTTAAACGAATTCCATCCAAGTCCTATGGTACGTATGCTACATTCTTTAGTGATAAACAAATAACCTTTACCCATGGACTTATCGCAGAACCAAACACCAAGAAATGGACGTTCGAGCTAACGGATTACAGTTTACTACAAACGCGCGTAGCCACTCTGCACCCGAACGTTATCCTCAGCCCGATTCCTTCGTTCGTGATGCGAGAATTTTCCAGTGGGCCAAAGCCAAAACCGGGCCACGTATTTTTGAATGCTATCGACACGACGCTGGTCGACTCTTTACTCGATTTTCAAAAGGATGGCGTCTCTTTTGCCATCGACAAGGGTGGCCGGGTGCTGATCGCAGATGAAATGGGTCTCGGCAAAACATACCAGGCCATCGCAGTGGCCGATTTTTATCAACACGATTGGCCGCTACTGATCTGCACGACAGCTACGACACGCGACAGTTGGGCGGCAAAGTTGCGCCAACTGCTGCCTAGCATCCCTGCCCATCGGATTGTTGTACTGAACAGCGGTCAGGATAATATAGGTGACTGCCGCGTGCTGATATCGAGCTACTCGCTGATGGAGCGTTGCTGTGATAAGCTACTGGAGCACCGGTTCGAAACGCTGATTTTCGATGAGTCTCACACGCTGAAAAACTTTAAAGCCAAATGTACCATCGTTGCCATAGCGTTGAGCAAGAAAGCGAAACGCATCATTCTACTGTCCGGCACACCGGCACTTTCACGGCCGGTGGAGCTGTTCACTCAACTGCAGATGCTCGATCAACGGTTTTGCAGTTTTAAGGAGTACAGCACGCGGTACTGTGCCGGGAAGCAGAGTAACTTCGGTTGGGACGCCTCTGGCCAGTCGAATCTCACCGAGCTGAATCTTTTGCTGTCGCGTAAGTTTATGATCCGTCGCACGAAGGATGAGGTTATGTCGGAACTGACGGAAAAGAGTCGCGAAACGGTGATCCTCGATCCGTCGTACTTGTGGACGAACGAAGAGATCGGGAGCGACATGGATTGTTACGCCAGCGATTACAGCCAAAGCAAGGGCCGCCAGCGAGAGGACATTCTAATAAAATACTACAGCATGACGGCCCAAGCGAAGGCACCAGCCGTGTGGTAGGTAGGGCAGAAATCGCACAACCCCAGCGCTCCCACTAACGACGTATTGTTTTTAGTGCCTACCTAAAAGAGGTGCTGAAGGAGGGTAAAAAGTTTATCATCTTCGCCCATCACTTCATAATGCTCGATGCTATCGAAAAGTGCCTTTCGAAGCGTAAGGTAGACTTTATACGCATCGATGGGTCGACCAGGTCGGATTTGCGGACGGTAATTGATTGGCATTAAACAAATGTGAAGAGTGGCTAATGGTTCTGCTATACAATTTTTGTTTTAGCCACTAGTGGACAAGTTCCAAACGAATGCCTCTTGCCGGGCGGCCGTGCTCTCACTGAAGGCCTGCAATGCCGGCATCACGCTCACGGCTGCCCAGCTGGTACTGTTCGCGGAGCTCGATTGGAACCCAGCCGTAAGTGCGGTTATGCTTAACATTTTCTCAAACGTGATCCCTTCGAAGCGAGTAAAACAATCCATTGACCCACACAGACACTGGCACAAGCGGAGAGTCGGGCCCATCGTATCGGCCAGATGGACAACGTGACGGTACGCTACTTGCTGGCAAAGAAAACGGCCGACGACATTATTTGGGCGATGTTGCAGCGCAAACAGACCACCCTCACGAAGGTCGGACTCTGTAACGAGGACTTTTCCGAAGCATCGCACGTAGAGGCTCCGAGTGATGCCGGATCGATTCGACCGTACCTCGACAAGTCCCTGTCGCCGGCTGCAAAATCTTTCGGACCGATCGATCAGTTTGTGTTGCGCTCCAAAACGTCCCCAGCTGGTGCTTGTTCTACGAAGGAAGGATTTCAGCGTCCTGATGGGACTAATGTTTCCAGTTTTCTCGCCCACGACGATGATGATGATGAATTGGCGGGCTTGGAGCTGTAGGTATACCCGCAGAACGAAAGGAAAATGAAAAGCCTTCAATTGGTGTTCGTTCAAACATAATCTTTTTATTCACAATCGGCATTGTGTAACGCAGAAATGCATAAAGGGGTAGGCACTAAATCAGCGGATTCTTCAATAGTTCATACTGCGGTAGGAAATCGGCAAAGCTTTCCGGTTCCAGTGTGCCTTTAGCCCGTTCGTAGAGCGCGTGCACGTTCCGTGGCGTCCCGTGCTCGAGCTCAAACTGGATGTATTCCAGCCAAACGGTAGAGTTGGATTTACCGTAGAAATGCGTTGCTTGCTCGAGGCACTTGCGCCACTCGGTGACATTCGGTTGCGGTTGGGCCGCTTCCAAACTTGCCATTTTCTGGTGCACCTCTAGCGTGGTGGTAAAATTTTTCACCAACCGCAGGTACTCGGTCCGGACCGCGGCAATGCTGTTTTTCGTTGCCAGCAGAAAATCGAGATAGAGTGGTTGGAAGTGGTGCGAAATGGAGGGCTCTTGCTGGACCGCTCTGCGGAACATTTGCTCCATTTTGCCAGGCAAGTGGGGCCGCGAGTGATAGTACTGGAAGAGAGCCTTCCAAAGCGGCAATTGATTGATGTTGTCCGGTAGGCTTTTCGAAGCTTGTTGGAACATTCGTTCCACCTGACCGGCGTCAACCTCCTTGCGAGTCAAATAGCGCAAGTACAGGATCCAGAAGTCGATCGATTCCGGGCACTGTTGCAGTCCTTTGTCGATCACATTCATTACGAGCTCTTCGTTGGGAGTCTCATTGTGGAGCAGCAGTTTGAGGTATTGTACGAGCTTCTGCTCGTCCAGCTGATCGGAGAGAAGAGTTTCGCGGAAGGCTTTTGCCAGTGCTTTGCGTGTGGCTCTCTGTTCTACCTGCTCAACGTCGTTCAATTTCAACATCGTTTCGATGTACAGTGCGTACATTTTTTTCGTCGGCAGCTTCTCGATGGCCGTGCGGAATGTATCGATGCACCTGTCCAAACGCTGTTTGAATGTAGGCGGCTTTTCGTCATCGTTGTCCAGCAGGAAATCGTTACCTTCGAGGGCTAGACTGGCCAGTAAGTTCCACATCTGTTCATCATGCGCGAGAATTGTCTGCATTTCTTGAATCGCACTTTGCGCCAGTCGACTCGACAGTGGCCGATACTTTTTCAGTTTTCCTAGCAGTTGTCGGAAAAAATCGACATCTTTGTGCGCATAGTTCTCGTAAACGAGCGTAGCAGTATCGAGTGCTTTGCAGAGAGTAACATTCTCCTCCGACATCAACTCTTCCACTGGTTCGTTGGACTGCTTAGCGATGGCCAACGCCTCGGCCATCTGCATGTCGATGAACGTGAGGTGTATGTCGGAATTCTCGGGGTGACGCTGTAGGCCACGGAAGGTGTAGTGTTTGGCGCGCGCCATGTTCTTCGCTTGGCGATACTCCCAGTTCATGGCATTGATCCAGGCCTTCGGTTTCTCACCGTGGAAGTTTAGCATCTTGTCAAGCGCTCGCGAACCGGCAGCAATTTCTCGACGCTTTTGGCAGTTCCCCAAGTAATGCACCCAAAGTCTGTACTCATGCGGGAATCGCGTAATGGCTCTCGTGTACAAAACTCGGATACGCTTGCGTACGCTAACCTCTAGGCTCAACCGTTCGTGCTTGATGTGCAACTTTTGGCGTCGTTCGTGCAACAACTTAAGAAAGTTGTTCTCGTACTCAATGTAGCTGATAAAGTCGGCCAAATTCTTTTTCTTGCGCTCCACCTTGTACTCCAGGTTGAATCGCTTCGTTTTGATCGCACCGATCTCGTCGTCCGTAAACAGCTTCAGATGTTTCATACACTCGTACTCGCGGATCGATTGCTCACGCCTAAGCTCAATTACTTCGGCCATTTTTTGTCAGTGCGCTTCAAACTAGGCAATTTACTTCACTTTTCTCGACGCTGTGCAAATTTCCCCAAAAACACGTGAAAATGTGATTTGTTTTGAAACGTTCTGCCTTCTGTCAGTTTGACAGCGCCAATGTTTGTCAACAATCGCAGCATATTTTGTTGGGCAAGAAATTGGTGCATTGGTGGGTAAACTAATCTTTACGGGATGGTTCAGCAGGAAACGTGAAAATGCAATCCTTGTGCCGTGTTTGTTTGGAGCAACTGGGTGAAGAGGAGGACGGATTGATATCGATTTTTCGTGTTTTCTTCCGCGATGTTCCCGTAGGAATGGTAATGAACGAGCTGTTCAATCTACAGGTAAGTGGTAGAATGTAAAACGATAGTTTGAGATCCGTACGTTGAAGGAGCTTTGCTCCCATTATCCGTTGCAGATCTCGGAGAATGATTGCTTCCCCCAGAACATGTGTGGAAGATGCTTTCTAGAGCTGCAAACCGTGTACTCGTTTCGAGACAAACTGCTCCAGTCGGACAAATCTCTTCGAAGCACGAGTACGGAAGAGCGTGATGGCGTGGCGCCGGGCTCGATTCCAGCGCAGGGCACAGGTGAACTGATCGATCATAAGTATAGGACGATCGAAATCATCTCCACCGCTTGCTATGTGTGTGGCAAGCCTAGCAACGATTCTGGGCAATCTTACATGGTACGACCGATACCAGACGGTGCTGATATATCGGGCTCAGACTCGACGAAAGCAATCTGCACTGAGTGCCAGAGAAAGCCTGAACTCCTAGAAGAAAAGGATGACGATACCGTTCCTGCACAGTCCCTAGATATCGATATACTTGAGCAATGTCCGATAAAGGAAGCAAATGGCAGTGAGCTGAAATGTCAAAGGTTCTGCTGTGTAACACATTGCAAAGAGATGTTTGAAAACGAGTTGGATCTAGTGGAGCACGCACAGCAGCTCCATTCTCTCAAGCTGCGGTGGAATGAACAACGGCAGCAATCGGACAAGCCATTCAAATGTAACGTTTGTTTTCGGGCGTTCAACTCATCGAAAAATCTGCGCATTCATCAGTTTGTGAGATCGAACCAGTTGGGAAAACTGTACCCGTGCCGTGAGTGTCCTTTCCGTGCCGTAAGCAATGCGCTACTAACGATCCACGAGCGATCGCACACCGGGGAACGACCGTTTGTGTGCACTGTTTGTAAGAAGCGTTTCTTCTCCGAACTCAACCTAAAAAATCATCAAGTTTGTCACCAAACGGAGCGACCATTCGGTTGCTCTTACTGTTCGAAATCATTCGCTCGTAAGCGAAATATGGAGGATCACTTTCGGGTGTGCCATTCGGATGAAAAGCCGTACCAGTGTGTCGTATGTTCGGCACAGTTTAAAGTGCCACAACACCTGCGGCTCCACCAGCGGCTTCATACGGGTGAAAAACCGTACCGGTGCAGTTACTGCCCAATGTGTTTCTACAATACTTCCGATCGAAAGCGGCACGAACTGTCGCACACGGGAGAAAAGCCTTATACTTGTGTCTGCGGGGTGGCGTACACTCGCAAACGTACGCTCACGATCCATGAACGGACGCATACCGGCGAAAGGCCATTTAATTGTGATGTTTGCGGTAAAACGTTTATTCAATCTTCGCTGCTGAAGAGGCACACAGCGCGTCATCACAACGTGCAGATGGACAGAGATGCGGAAAACGAAGCAGAATGTGCACCAAATGAAGCAAGTAATACCCAAAGCCAAAGAGCACGCATCGTGTAAGGAACGATCGTAGCCGAAAAAGTGTATCGAAAAGATCAATGATCATGCTAAAAGAAAACCAAAAAACCATCTCCTTTCCGATGCGATTGTTGGATTAAATGACAACAACAGTATTAACTATTGAACCGTGAAACGGCCAAAGGATATTTAAAAGTGAACTGAAAGGCAGTTTGTATAGTGTATACAATTTGCACTGGGAAGGGATGTCGGAATGTCAAACGGTTAGCGTTTTCGTGTTTTGTTTACGTTCCGATAATCGCGAATGGTTCCAATCGTTGCCAACAAAATAATACGAAATGTGGAACGAAGACATAAATGTTTTCCGTAATGGCCACGCTCCGAAGGAAGCGGCAACAAAAATTAATCGCGCGAACCTTCCTCGTCGAGCGCGGAACTTCAGGTACGTTTGGAGCCGAACTTGGCAATTCGTTTCTGACTGGAACCTTCTCAAACCGCAGCAAAGAACAGCTTCAGAAGGCGCTGCGTAAGAAAAAAGAATGCAACGCAAAAGCGCAGCGTATCGTGGAAACTCTGATAGAACCGGGACGATTAGAGGAAGAGTTTCTCACGATGCTAAGGGACATCAACCAGTGCCACATGGAAGACATCATTCAGGAGCGGGCCATAGTGAAACTTTGCGGTTACCCCCTGTGCGATACGGAGTTGAAAAAGTAAGCCTTAGCACACATCAAACGCACGGTTGGTAGCTGATTGACCGAAAGTATGTTTCATACACAGCATTCCCAAACAGCAGTACGCGATTTCTGTGACACGCAATAAGGTGTTCGACATCACGGAGAGGAAAAACTTCTGTTCCGGTCAATGTTACAAGGCTTCAAACTTCGTTAAACAGCAAATGTTAACCAGCCCTCTTTGGATGCGAGAGCATGAAGATGTTCCGAGCTTTAAGCTACTGAACGGACGGCAGCTCGTGTATCGGGATTCGGATGTAAAGACGCCTCTTGCGATAGGAGAAGTCTGTTTCGGCGAGTTGAAGATTGTAGAGCGAACGTACAGCGGTAGCCCGGAAGGGAAGGAAAAGCTTACGGAAGAAACCCTTAAAAAGGAACGAGATTCTTCCAACCAAACTGCACGTTCAAGTGCCGATGGCGAGCTACCAACGGACCTGTCCCTCGCCACCGCGAGTGATTTGAGGAAATTAATGCAGGAAATGACTAATTGAATAAAATATACCTTATTATGACGTTTTTGATAATTGTATTTTTCGATTCCGAGCTTTCGAACGAAATGGTAGATTAATTGCTTGGTTCTGAGGGTTGCTAGCTCCAGGGGCAACCGGTTGACGTTTAATGTCAACAAATGGTTATATTTTGGTGATGTTTATATTTTCGTAGTTTCCTTTAATAAATCCTTAGTAAGATTTTTTGTTAGGAACCGGGTAAGTTTTGCAAAAGCAACGTAGTGGTTTTGGGGTTGGGTTGGGTTTGGGGTGTTGGGGATTAAAAAGAATTTCCTCCATATCAAAGCCTTGCGATATCCACATTAAACAGCTTCTTGGACGTTCATCAAAACACAAAAAATGGAAAGTTATTATTAAAATACAGGTTTTTATTCCACCCAACCGCTTAAACCATTTTTAAGAGCTACAGCAATTTTAAGAGCAATTTTTTAGCATTGAGCAATTTTGTACCAGTTTTACATTTTCTCCACTCATTGGAATGATCATTGGAAGCAGGTGAATAGTTTATCAGTCCAAACTGATAAGAAAAACGGAACCGATAAAACGAATGGTTTTTCTCTATTGTTTGCCTTTGTGTCAATGAGGTTGCAAAATTTATTTTGAAAATGTTTGACTATATTTGGCTTAATGTGAGGTAAAAAGGCTGTTAACACTCCGATGTCTGAGGAGCCAAGATCGAGTCATGTTGCAGAAACCGGCACTCATTCGAACCACGAGCAGACTACGGAGTACCAGACACGCCGCACGATTATGCGGAACAACTTTAGCAGACCATCGCTCAATTAATTCAATTGCCTCCTATTTATCCCAATGGTCCAATCATATGCCCCATCCACGAACCGGTTCGTGGTCGATCACGCGCAGATCAGGTGGTAATTTTCCTTTACTTCTTGTTTGAATGGATCTAACGCGGTTCACGGGAAGAGACTTTGCCCTCTGCTAAATGAGACTTTCTTTCGGAGCTCTTTCTCATGTCGATGCGTTTGTACTCAATCAGCTGTCGATCATTTCTGTGTTAAACCTCCCTTTCGTCTCGTCTCCCGTTGTGGTGTACAAAAATAGTATTTTGAGCAGCCATTTACGGTCACAGCCCGGAATGTGCGGATACAAGAATCTGGAACCATCCTCCTAGGGCAATATAACCAAGCTTCTAGAAGGATATTTCTCTTAGTGTGCCATTTATATGCGATTTTGGTTGTTCGAAGTTCGGTTTCATGTTCATTTTTATTGTTTTTCTCGTCACACAGCAAAAAACGCCCGCACAATACATACACGGCTGGTGCTAATACGCGGATAAAAAAACGCAAGAAAGACTAACATCCCGGACGAAGGCGAACGTTTCAACGAATCTCGTCATCCCTTAAACGCGGTCGGGTGAGGCGTGGGACGTGGGACGCGGGACCTTTCATAAAGAGACATAGTTTCATGCGCCCGGGGGTATGCGTGGCTTCAGTTGCAAAAACGGTTCAGTCGTTCCTCAGTCATTGTAGAACATTGTACTAGCGCTGGCGCCGTTCCCTATTCACTGGTGAGCGAGAATTTGTTTTAAAGACTATTGTTCGTTCTCCAATACATGATTCTACCGCATAAAGCATAGACTATAAAGTTCAAGGGCGCGCATATAAATAACGAAAAAGGTTTCCACGGCAATCGGAAGGATGGCGCAGCAAGTGCAGCAAGTGTTCAAGGTCGCCTTGGCCAAAACCGCCGCCAGCGGACAGCGAACAATGTCTACCGGTATCATCGGCACACTGGAAGGTGAGTTACCAAAGGTGCTTCGGTTGCAAATTGTAGTAGGCCATTTCAAAACAAAGCTCCGATCGCGGTGCAACCAGTTACAACCGGTTTCTGCGATCGCAAGTTGCAACATTGTTTGCCTGAGTGGAGATGTGTCGCATTTCCCGTTTGGCGTTGCATTAGCGTTTGCTCTGCGTGTTTGTGTGGGAGAAATTTGCATTCCTAAGCAGTGAACATGACGCTATACTGTTTTTTTTTTTAATATTTTATTACATTCCGGTGTCGTTTTGCCTGCGCAATAGACTCCCGTCATTAAGACACATCAAATCAGTCAATTACGTTGTTTGACGAGCATTCGCATATCGATGGCCACGACATTATTTCATTCTACAATCACGTTCTAACTTAACCTACTTACTGTTGCAGGTGGCGCCGCTGGGTCGGTCAAGCAAACGCCGCAGCATTCATCTGGACTGCACATGACGATTCAACGCACCTATCCGCTGGCGGCCGTTTTACCACTTCCGCCCAACATCGACGCCACCGAGACGAGCCGCTTTTCGCCACTCCGCTCGCGCGACATTAACGCGTCCGCAATGTTAACGCACCAATCGGTGACCCCAAGCGGCAGCCCTATCGATGTGACGGTAGACATGGGCAGCAGTTCGTCGGCTAACATGGCGATCGATCCGCACGTCGAATCGTACGATTGCCGCGGTGCCGTAAGCCTAAATTCGGCCATGCAGAGCAATGTGCCGAGCCCGTTTGGGGGAATGCACAAGTTCACGCACCTAAACATGCCGGGCGGTGCTTGGGCACAGGAAAGCAAGTTCTTGTCGCACGAACTGAACTCGTCGCACTACACTAACCTGCGCCAGGAGGTGCGCTCCGATTGGTCCAGCTACGAAGACCGGCCGGTCAAGGGAGTAGAAGGTAGGACAGATCGAGCGCAGGGTGGCGTCGGCTCAATCACTAATCTTTGCAAGCTGCTCTCGCTAACTTCGCCAAATCATTCGATCATCGGACCGTCGATATGTTTCCGACGTCCGTTTTTTGGTAGCCCGTGTCAGCCATTGGCATCATCGCTGTCGCGTGGCTTTCAAACTGGGCCGGTTGTTAATAATGCACAATCGAAAGGTAATGCATCTACTAATGTGACTAACGAGGAACGACAACAGCCACTGATAGCCCCGCAGGAAGCGCAGGTCCCCGTCTCGCGCAAAGATCGCCTCAAAAAAGCAATCAAAGAGTATGGCTCGACGGTGCTCGTGTTTCACGTTAGCATCAGTTTAGTCTCGCTCGGTACATGTTACCTGCTAGTCTCCAGGTTCGTTTCCACTTTTGTTTGTATGCCATGAAAAGGGGAAAAGGTGCTGCCTCCATGGGCCAATGCTTAACATTGGCTCCTGTTACTTTTGCCGGATTTTAATGCGACATATTTCGGAACTCGTTTCACGATTAAATTGATTTCGCGCGGGATCGATTTAAACAAGCTATTTGATAAGGCTTTAAAGCAATGCTCGTTGAAAATCGTTTCATTTTTTTTTCATTTTGTTTCTTCTTCACAGTGGAATAGATATGGTTGCGCTGCTGGAACGCTTCGGCTGGGGAGACTCGGCGCTGGCCAGCAAGGCCGGTGCCGGTGCCGGAACGTTCGTTATCGCTTACGCAATCCACAAGGTGTTTGCGCCGGTTAGAATTAGCATCACTCTCGGGGCGACCCCACTGATCGTGCGCTATCTGCGCCGGAAGGGCATTCTGAAGCCCCCGCCGAAGCCGTCGTCGACAACCGGAGAGAAGTAAGCTGCACGTTGGGAAGGCGAACAGCGTGTATATTTTTGTATGTACCAAACATTTGATGTGTAGTACACGGAACTCTGAGTAAAAGCAATAAAGTATACTTTAAATTTATTTCTTGTTTCGTTTTTGGGCAACAAAAATACAACGATCGCGTTCTTCGATAGTATCTTCGCTTCTGCTAATTTTCTCCTTCACACAAACTACAGCGTCATCGGCTGTACACTGTGCGAACCTCGCCTAGTCATGCTAAAATTCCTAACACTATCTTAATAATAATAATTAATGACACCTTTACTCCTGTCCTTCGAACCATTTGCCTCTTATGTCCCCCTTTTAGCACGCGAATACCCAATGCGAAGTGTTTTATTACTAAGGATAAGAAATTGACGGCGGCCTTTCAGATTCGCTTCCCGCCCAACGAGATACACAGGATTCAATGCATCTTTTGTACAAGGCTGTTGTTTAACTTGTTAGTTTGGTTTTCTTACTATTACTACAATGTTACAATGTTACTAACACGCCATCCAATTGCTTGCCACACAGAGACTTCGCAAAGTGCGCAATACACAAATGCCTAATACAGGCATTCTGCTATGAATGGGCCATGTTGTCCTTTTTCGAATGCTCCGAAATTATCAATCAATTTGTTGTCATCCAAACATCCTATCAAACGGATAGTTATTAATACACACGAAAGTGGGTGTACTTGGGGCTGGGGTGGCTCTGCGACCTTCTATCACATGTTACTCAAAGAAATCGATCCGTAGCAGTTCCCCTTTGTATTAGCTTGGTTGCAACACAACAACCCACGAGAGACCCGTCGCAAGAATACGACTATTGCTGTTCACATTTGAAAGCGATCAAAAGTTTCGAATTCGGTTAGTCAAGCAAAAGAATCAAACGAGAGTTATCTCTCGTCTCTACACTTCACATTTTGTGGTTCAACCCAATCTTTTCGGTTGCAAGGGCGTCGCCATTTGGGCAGCATCGGGGAACAGGTTGTAATAGTTGACCAGTGGCACGTACGCCGCACCGATCACGCGTCCAGCGAACCACCGACCGTGCAGTGCGTTCACAGCTAGCACGGCCGTCGCAATGTTGGGACACTTGACGTACACATTGCCAGCGGGGGACAGCTTATCGACGTAGACGTGCAGCACTCCACCGTGCTTATTGCACTCCTCTATGACGTCGTCCTGTATTTCCACGTCCCAGCTCGGGTTCGTCTCCGTGCTGGGATCGAACATGTTCGACAGCAGGAAGCACTGGGTGGCAATCGGAGGCGACTGTTGGATGGGTTGCTGTGGAATGGGTTGGGGCGCCGTCGCCAGGAGGGCATCGGCCGCAGCACGGGGCACTGCGAGACCGGCTCCTTCTGCTAATTTGAACATGAGCTGCAATCGTCCCGTGGCACCGAGTTCAATGCCGCTACGATCCATCTCGTCTGTGTCGAGCGAAGCGTGTGTGGTCACATCCAGCCGCTCGGTCACGTTGCCAACCTTCATCGGGCGACCGGCAAGCTCGAAACCGTTCAGCTGCTCCAGGGCTTTCTTTGCGTCGTCGGCATTGTGGAACTAGATGTAAGAGAAAAGACGAGACAAGAAAGTTAGTGTTGAGTGCTCGAAAAATAGATATTACAATAAATGTGCGACCTCACGGTGTAAACGGTTTCATCGATGGCGGACAATGATGAAACTTTGTTTTCGGCAAGATCGCAAATGTTTCTCTGGCATACATTAGCCCCTCGATTACAAACTAAATATCGTAACCAAGTCAAGGGTATGCGAAAACCATATTCATCCTTCCTTGCTTTCAAAGATCGTGTACGATCAGCTGACAATTAGATTCTCCTTTAATATTTTTTAAGGAAAACAATAAACTTTTATACGATCTATCTAGAAAGCACTTTAGCATACTTTAGACCCTCGATTATGGACCAACAATCAAGGGACTCGCGCCAAAAGAGTATGCAACAGAAAGGCCTCGATTTATGATTTGTAGTGCATTTGTCAAATCTCACTCTTCGGTACGATTGAACTCCTTTCGGTCGAGTAAAATCATTTGTAGCAAGATTTGATCCTGTTCGTACGAGAACAAGATACCCATTCGATTTAGCATACTTTTGCCCCTCGATCATAAACCAAACATCATAACCAAGTCAAGGGTATGCCAAAAGCAAATTACGTTAAGTGGAAAACTGTAAGTGGAAGGCGAAATACTCACGGTGATAAATCCGTATCCTTTCGAACGGCCCGTGTCCGTGTCCATGATCAGCTGGATGTTATCGATTTTCCCGAATGGCTCGAAAATGCCCCTCAGCATGTCTTCGGTGATGTTGAAATGAAGCGAACCCACGTACAGTCGCATCGGTCCGACCGGGTTCTTTGGTGGTGGTGGCGGCGGTTGGTTGGCCATGCGATTCTTTTCGGCTTGCGTGTGCTGCACGCTGATCGGAATTCCAAGTAGCCGCTGGCCGGACAAACCGAGCGCTAGCGCGACCGACTCTGGATCCTTAAATTCGATGTACGCGATTCCCTTGAACCGTTTCGTTTTGTTGCACGTGATCAACCGAACGTCCCGCACCTTTCCCACACTCGAAAAGAACTCTTCGAGGTCACGGGCTCGGATGCGCTGGGATAGTTGCATACAAAATACGGTCCGTGCATCGCGATCTTCTTGGCTGATCTCTTCCGGTGGAGAGCGATCGCCCCGATAGTTACCGTAACCAAGACCTCGCCCTCCCCGCCTGAAAGGTTTCGGCGACATTGATCGCCGCCGTCGGCCCGGTTCACGCGATCGGCTTCGACGGCGGTTGTCGCGTTCACGGGACCGGCGTCGGTGCTCAGTTGCACGATCACGGGAACGTCGCTTCTCCGGTACACGGTGGTGGTGATCGCCCCCACCCTTTCCACGCTCCTTATCCTTGCGATCCTTGGAGCGCTCTGGGTGAGGTGAACGGGATTTGCTGCGATCTTTATCTTTGCTGCGGCGACGCTCCTTGTCGCGTGGTCGCGGTGAGCGCGAGCGCTCCTTTCGCGAGCGACCTTCACCGCCATCCTTGTCCCGATCCTTTTCGCGCTCACGATCACGATCTCGTTCACGATCACGTTCTCGGGCACGATCACGGTCTCGCGAGCGGCTGCAAGAGTGGGGAATAAAATGCATTTCTAAACCTGAAAGCTTTTCGTTTTTCCAATGCGGAAAAACTTACCCGGATGATGATTTGCTGTGCCCATTTTCCTTTGATTTTTTCTCGCCATTGCCGGTGCCATTGTTTACCGGAGACGCTTCGTCCTGCGAGTAGGTTGAAGATACATTTTAGCGTGCCAAGAGCGCAGGAGACCAAGGGAGGGTAAAGGGTTAATTGCCAGTGTGCGAAAACGGCGCGCCGAGGTTGGTTGCATATCGTTCGCACCGAAAATATAGATTCGTTTCAAAAAATGAAAATGATGTTTTTCGATTTCGTCAATACGACACCACAGACGATGGTGACCGAAGTGCGATAGAAGAGATGAATAAAAAAAAAAGAAGAAAATAAACAAACAAAAAGAGAGGAAAGAGAAAACGAGAAATATAAATTGATTAGTAAAGCACTACGAAGGTGGCATCGAGCGCATTGGCGGCAGTGGCGTGCACTGCCGGCGTATCAATAAAAAGTAGTTTGATTTTGTGTCAGCTCGCAAATGACGGTCACTCTGTGTGATGGAATTCTGTGTGTGTCTATGATCCCGAAGCCCCCTTTTGCTTCACACCCTCCTCAGGGGCGTCGTCGTTGAGGGAGGGCGGACGTTACACCAAACGTGACGCGCGGTAAACCTACGCAGAAAAAAGAGGAAGAGACACTGATTGTTTTCGATTACGCAGCATCCGTAGAGGCTTTGCAGGTAACGCAGCATCTTAGCGGCCATTAGAACACTACGCCAAGCATAACGCGACTGGACGAAGGACTTCGCGCACAAAGTTCTACGCCAACTACGTGTCGTAGGTTTAAGGGTTTGCGAACGAAGATTCTGCAAATACAACACATTGTACTCGGTTATGGGAACCACACAAACTTACATTTGAGAGGATCGAAGTCACCGTTGCAAGAATGAAAGCATGTTTGTGAACCTTTAATCGTGTTTGAACCAGAGATTGTGGATCACAATAAAAGCAATTAATCTGCAAAATGAAAATATCGCTTTTAAGGTCGGCTCGAATGTTTCATTCGCGTTTGGGAAAACGTTCTACAGTGTGTTACATGTCTCTAGGAGAGTGATGTTAATACTATGCCTCATTTCTGTAGGCATCAAACCCTGCCACCGGGGGACCGGGAGTGAAGACCCACCCGAAGGCCACCATAAAAACTATATATAAATATATATTTTATCGTGGCTTCCTTCTGCAAACGAATCTGCAAAGAATCTGTCAAAAAGGGTCAAAGAGAAACAAACGGAACACGTCGGTCGACGCGACGTGAGTGTCGCCAACGTGGGGCCTGAAGAATTATGATAACCATTTCTCCTTTGTTCTTCGACTCGCAACCGGCCAGAGCAAAAGGCGACATGTGCAGATGCAGACACATATGATACCGAGCAATCTTAGCAAACCTAGAAAAAACCGACAGAGAAATTAGGACGTAGTTGAGCCACAGCCAGTCGCTCCCAACGGACACCAACTCGGCTGCTCGACTGACAACTCTGTTCTCGCCCCCAGAATGAACCTGTAAAGAGACACCCCAAGTTTTGGCTCGCAATGGCACCTACGACGGGGGCGAGCCGGACCCGGCGATGGTTTTACGTGGAAGGACGGAAGACTTTGCGTTGAGGCCGGTTTTGCTATCGGGTAATTCGGTTGGTTGAGTAGTGGCTGATATCTAGAACGAGGAGATACTTGTGTTTTTTATGCAACAAGAACTTACACAATCGGTTTGTCCAAAACGTTGCAAATTGCTTGTTCTCGTTACGCACATCTACAGCTATAGCTTACATTCCAAAGTGACTCGCTTCGAAAACAAAAGTAACGTAAAACATGCGCGCGGATGGGCGCATTTTGTACGGCTATTTAGTCATAAGTTCAAGCGCATAATAACCGTATCATGTTAGATGCGAGATTAGCATGAACATCTAGAAACCAACAGAGAGGTCTCCATAGAGAGGACTACGCAGAGACGGGGCATAGTTTCGTCATTCTAGGACGAGAAAAATATAGTAAAATAAAAACCAATGAACGATGAAACTTGCCTCGTACAGCACGGTGTCACCCTCCCGGGTGGAATATGGTCACTTTGTGGTTTCAGTTTTTTGGCATCTAGCTGGCCAATTGGCAAGTATTGGGGTTTGAAAATCAATGTCACGTCAAGAGACGCGTGTTTAGGCTACTTCTACAGGTTTGGCATTGTGGCCTAAAATATATAATTTGTTGCAATCGCCGTAACTGCGCGTAAGAGTTGCACACTATGCAGAGAGTAATAGAAGAGAAAGATAGAGAGAAAGGAGAGTCGCATGAGCGAAGGACGACGATCAAGGAAACAACTACCACTGACACAAACGTGCGCGCACGCACACATCCATCGTTCCTCCGCTCGTACGATTCCTGGGTTTGGTTTAAATGCGTACTTTTTGTGATTATCATTGTGAGCCGCGGTTTCGTGGCCGAATGAATCGCGAGTTTTTTTTGCAACCCACATCAAGTGGCAAGGAGCTGGTCCTTTTCTTTTCTGTGGGCTGTGTCTATTGGCGACTGATCTATTGTTTCATTGCCTACTATTATCATTCCGACCAGCAGACACAGAGCAGCTCTTACAGAGATCAGCCTAGAAAAATAAAGAGAAAGTTTCACTTTAATCACTTCAGTTCTGTCCATCCGGAGAGTCGGTTTTGTTTTACGGGTACGGGAAAAAGGGATGAGATTGTTCGCGGTTTGTGGGGACAAAAAACAAGTGACAAATAAAAAACAAAACAAAATCAGCCACATCGGAACAGATTGGTAGGAGCCGGAAAGTGAAAGTGGCAACCGATTGATTGAAAGGTCTGTGTATTTTTGACTTAAGGTTTACGCTGCGGGAATTCGCGTAATCGTTGAAAGAAAGATCGAGAATCTTCGGTCGCGGTCTTCTACTGTAGCGTAAGTGGGAGGTATTTGAAGATTGTTTTTGATGGTTTGTTTTTGTTTGTTTGGCTTGTATTAATTGGTATGTACCTTTGTCATGGAGCTGAACACACACATTCTCTGTACCAAACTCATACCGGACCTGACATTAGTATCGTCTATAAAATGTAGAAACGAGGAAAATTTATGTCATTTACCTTTACTATATAGTTTGCGGTGGTGGATTAATTCATATATAATAATAGCATCGGATTTATCGTCGAGGGCGGCACTTACAATAGAACGAACAAACAATTGTGTGAAAGTTCCCGTTTGACGGATGGGTTAGGTTAGGTTCTTATAAAACTCCTTCGTGGAGTTTCGGCGCACTGCGGTGGAACGAGCGCAGAGGAAAGAAAATGGAAAACATTCGCTCAAAACACAAACTTTAAGGTGATGACACACAGTGGGTTCCATCCTCTCTACTCGATCCACGGCGCAGCACTAGCGCTACGCAGCACCACGCATCGCAAGCAACTTTCGGACAACATCGACACCCGTAAAAGTAGTCACGGAACGGACGCCAACATTAAATATTCTATTACACATAGCTATAATTATAATAGAGGTGAAAAGGTATAGTTTGGTTCAGGTAAACAGTGGGCACTTACCTCCTTTTTGTACGGTGCTTCAAGCATTTCCTCAACGTTGAGCTCGTCATCGGCGGCCATCTTGTCAAAAAGATGTGCTTTTCGTGGCTGGTCTTCGGGATCGTACAATGTGCTGCTTTTCATTCCGCACCAAAACTGTTTTCGTGTGAACGGTTCACTCGGCAGGGCCCGCACTTTAGTGACTTCGGTGGGCGGATGCGCCTCCGGGCAGAATAGTGCCAAAAAGATGGCTTTACGGAATGCCACAAGTTATTAACTCCTAACTCTTTCACAAACGAAAATCACAGGACCGAAACTGCCGAAGTGCTGTAACACTCTCACCACTTTGCTCACTCTCACCCGAAATTCACCACTTTGCTCACTC